>NW_010305039.1:0-7122 GCF_000700745.2 Antrostomus carolinensis | reverse complement strand
CCCCCCCCTTTTTTTTAAATGCTCTCATTGACAATTTTCAATATCACAAAACAGATCACATGTTTCCACTTAAACAACTGCAGGGAGACGTTTTATATGTGTGCAACAGATTTATAGTGGGAAGCAGGAATACAAAGCCTGATAAAACCAGGGAATGAAACAAAGGCAACAACAAAGTGTTGCTGTTACAGATTACAGAGTAACTCACCAAAAGCAAAGAACTTGAGTCAGTCCCTGTAACGTAATTAATATGACTGAGAGACAGCGTGCATCTTGAAGTTTCATGTTTTCAAAAGGAAAAGCCTTGCTAAGTAGTCCCAGCTCTGGCTACACTACCTGTCCTTCTTCCAGGGATGAAATAATAAGTAATGAATAGCGAAAACAAAATGTTCACACTTCCACATAATAAAATAAACAATTCCCTTCAGAGTCAAGCAAGATTTAAATTTTATACATTTTTTTTTTTCCCAAAAAATACAGTGTTCAATATCTGAGGAGAAGCTACTGCAAAGCATTAAGCAGAGGCAAACAACAAGTATTTATACAGTTAGTACACATACACACCATTTCACAGTCCACAAGGAATGATCCTCAGCACAACTAGAAGCAGCTTTAGGAAAAAATAGTGTACAAGCTGGCTACATGTTTTTAAACATATTCCATAGAAAAAGCCTTTGCTGTCTTGCTGCATTGATATACTAAACCTCGCCTGATAAAAATGCAGTTGCAGGACTCCTGTTACCACAACGCAAATGCTAACGGGCACCACCACCGAGCAGAATCAGAGGGCTCGCTCAGACCCCTTGATGGGTAGGCAGAGAAGTGCAACTTCTACAGAATATTTCTCTTTGAATTGCAGCAGGGTTTGAGTTTCTAAATCCTGTAAGCTGCAGTGAAACTTCCAGATGGAAAGAAAACATTTTGTCACTTCAGAAATTCTTACAATCTTGCATTTTGATAAGCCACAGTAAATAAATAACACCAGACTACTGTGTGGAGGAGGCAGGAAGGGAGGATGCACTGCCACTGAAGTGAACAAGCTTTGCACAGTAACCAGCAGTCACTTCTGCTCGCACCTCCATTGCCAGGCCTTCCTTCCCCTGTGTCAAATCTGCTCACTCTTCTCCACAATAAAGCCACAGTCGTTTTGCAGCTAAAGCTCCCAGTCTTGCCAGCCTTCAACATGAAGCCCACAAATCCTAAAACACCTACACAGCAGAGCCTCCTGCTCCCCTGTGAGTCATTAAGCAGCCTGTCCCGCTTAGTGATGTCATCCAGCAATATCCATTTTTTTTAAACAAATCCTAAAACGCCTCAAGCATCAATTATTTAAAATATTATTTTCATTTTAATCCTGACCCCAGTGGCAAAATTACCATTACAAAGCATTTCCAAGTGATGCAAGAGAGTCCAATAGCCTCTAATAGTTGCCACGTCAATGACGAGTAAGCAGCCAGCTACTCATGTCACACATGAGCTAAGCACAGAGCATCCAAGCCAGCAGCAGCAGGCAGATTTCTCTCTTACAAACAGGCAGAGAGCAGCTAGGATGTGTCATCAAAAATATAATCAAAGATCAACTGCATCATCCAATCCCATCTTGTACATTTTGCATGAGTACATATTACACAACCCCTACTCACACCATCTCTAACCTGCGCTGGGTGATGTGTTGCTGTGGCACAGCAGTAACCTTCCCTGATACTAATAATCTATTCCCTGCCTAATTGCTCTTGCCATTAAAAGTGCTTCTTTAATACTCAAGCTTAAACGCTTCCTGTCTCCATTTGAAGGCAGTGCCCTTGTCACATTCTGAGGTTTAATAACAGGATTGTCAGCTATTTACAGTGTAGAGCTGAATTATCAGAGAAACATAGTTGAAATACATTTCCCTAAGCACATTTACATTCCAAAGTGCCACGACCAAAACACAACATAAGTCACACATTGTATTTGCAGTGCACAAAGTGCACAAACGCGATGGACAGCACTGAAGGTGAAAGAAGCAGGCAGAGGTTTGACTGTGTAGCAATCTCCAGGACCGAGGACCTTCCCACTCTGCACACACCCTATCGCAAAGTCAACAGGAAAACCAACAGCTGATTCCAAATGCTTACGTGTCCTTAAATACATGCTCCTGGGTGAGGCTGTTTATTGTAGGCGGTGCATTAATAGAGCCAAATGAATGAATTAAATGAATACACAGCACTGCAGAAAATCTAGGCATAAAACCAGGCTGATGCCCTTGCTTTCAGGTTCTCAGCAAACTCATTGCTCCTCTCTGCCTGTTTCAGCTGGGAATATGTTAAAACAGTTTAAGACACTTTGTCAGATCTTGAACCAGTTAAAACTACTTTCAGTTTAGAGGACCTAAACATCAAATATTTCTTTTTAACATTTCAAAAGATGCCTTTGTTATCAGGAGACCTAATCACCATCCTCAAGAAGGGCTTGAGGGACATCTCAAACTTTGTGGAGGATATTTTATTTATAAGTTGTTTTTTTTTTCTTAATCCACTGTGTCTTTCATGCCAATCATCCCTTCACCATTTCTTTCTGCTACTCTTATTAGCTTTGTTCCTAATTTCTCCCAATCCTACGTTTCCTTGGAGCTTATTCACACAGGAGATTTTTGTTTTCCCCAAATTCAGTGACAGGCATCTATCTGCTTTGTTATGAACTCCTCACATAATTGTGTGAGAGGCAGCAAGGTCTCTTACCTGATGGCAGACTTGGATGAAACACTCCAACATTACAGGTTTGTTCACTCACTTGAATGCAACCACACCAAAATCCTAAGCACACACAAATCCTTATGATGATCTAGCTAATTGCTCTTTTTTTTTTCCCTTCTCCCCACCCCACCAAGTTCCCAGTCTCTCTAATCCTATTTAAACTGTGGTAAATATAAGAAAGGAATTACATGTAACAGGTTTTATACATACTGTTGAGATCAACGAAGTTTTTCCATCTATTTCAGTGAACCCAACATACTGTTCCAGAACTCAAAAGTTCTCTGGGCCTGACTTTTCCACTGGATTTTGTACAGACACCTCTATCTATACAGAGATACTGAATTCTCCAAGTCAGAATAGCAGTTGTTCATACCTGCTCTGCAAAATGGGAATAGCTACATAAGGAACCAAGGCTGTGAAGAATCAAGCATCCCCAGCCAGCTGCTTCAAAAATCATGAGATTAACAACCTCAGCATCTATCAGATCTCAGTCGCTTTCATTGAGCACCAATACCATCACCAGTTGGATGATGCCTGACATAATCTGCCCCCATGAGCTATGCTAGGAACTGAACTGCAGCTGCTGACCTCAAACCCTCAAAAAAGAGTCCCTGAGCTCACAGTACCAACTCAGCTGCATTTGGACACACACTCATCCCAGCCCTTCTTTGAGGGACACCACCTTTGCAGAGAAAGCTGGGTGCCATTACCTGCCTACTGCTCCTCGGGTCCCCCATCCCTCATGGACAGATGGCTCGGCCAAACTTTGGAAGCAGCCAGTGTAAGACCCCTGTGGCTTTCAGTGGGAGCTGGATGATGGCCAAGGTGGATTTCCTCTGCAATGCACTACTCCCCACTATGGAGCTTCTTAGGCAAAGCTTATCACCATGGTATCGAAAGTACTGCTGGTACCAGGAAAGATCAGCTTGAACACTGTTCAAAATTAATGTCTTCCTATAACACTAGGTTCATCACATCTTCTGCTTCCTTCATCTTCTTCTTTCCTCGTCCTCCCATTTGTTTGCCTTTTACTCCCCAAATAAAGCCGTCCATCGGCCAATGGACATTACTATTGCTAGCAGCAGAAGGGAAGAGTACAAGGCAGACTTCTCTGATGCTCCTAAATGTCACTGCATAATAAAAACATTACATACGACTGCTCTCAGAAATACAGGCCCTCATCTGCACCTTTTCATGAAAATATTACAGGAGAGGCAGAGTTTTGTTCATGAGTCCAGTCACCTTACGATGAGGTTACTTCATTGCCTGATCCAGGCTTGGAAACTCGCCTTTTCTCACCTTTCTGGAGGAAGGTGTGGGGTCTAAGCCCACCTGGGGGAGGTATGGATGGATCCCAGCTGGACAGGACTAATTTACCACATTAGCCCCTGTGGAATCAGCAGAGAAGCCATCTCCTATCAGCCAGAAGAAATGTGTGCTATGAGCTAGTTCATCATTACCCTGTATAGCGCACAATTCTACGTTGTTGTACAGCTTTCTGCAATAATTTCTAACACTCAGAGGCCTGATTTTCATTTTGATATGATTTATAAAACAGATTTAAAATTAAATTTTATTGCTAGAGGGTATTTAAATTAGTTGAGTTTTAATCCAACAGATAATATAAATAACAGCTTCAGCAGAAGTGAAGTGATTTACAGGTCTAATCCAAACTGGATACTTGTCACATGCCTCATAACAAGAAATATTTTGTAATGGACAGATAAGGAAATACAAAGATACTAAAGAAAGGAAAATAGTAAAAGAATGTAAGCACAGATTAAGCAGATATCCAATACTTTTTTAAAAATTATCTAATAACTAAACCTGAAGCATCTTTGTAACTGGAAAGTTAGCTTAGCCTGCTTAAAATTGAGGTCAAATGAATCAGACCACAGCTATTAGATGAGTAGGTACAGCTCACTAAAATCAGAGCCACAGACAAGCAAGCCACTTGGTTGGTTGTGTTAGCCCTTGGCTTGCAACACCAAGAGACAAATTAGGTGGTATTTTCAGACACAGATTTCTACAGCTGGAAATGCATTACATTGTGGTTTTCAAATAGCTAAAGTTTAAGCTCTGAGACTACTGAGGTAACAGCAGTTATCAGATATGCTAGGTAGAAGAAACCGATGATTTCAGAAAAGATTTGTTCCCTTTAAAGTAAACATTTGTCCAGTGAGATCCTTAACAGTGGCTTGACGCAAAGACAATGGTTTTCAGCCAGCAGGAACTTTCGCACTGATTTAAATGGGCACTGAAGCAGAATTTTTTTTTTTTTTTTTTTTTTTTTTTTTTTTTTTTTGGCCTGGACACTTTTTTCTACAACATTGTTTTCACATCCCCTGAATTGAAACATGTAAATTACTTTTGTAAAACTTGACACTACCTGCTGCCTAGTAAGTTAAACTAAACCAACAGTTTAAATAGCTCAGCTCACAGCTAATAAGCAATTTAAACAGCTTTGTTGAACTTGAGTAGCTATATCAAGTTTCATGGCACCATCAGTCACTGCCAAATCCATAGGCACCATTTAAATGAACCATTAGCAATGGTCACCCCCAGGAAAAAAAAAAGAAAAAAGAAAAAATATTTTAAGAGCAAAGAGTCAAGTTATTGTCACAATTTCTATGAGTATGTGCTCCAAACGCAACACCAAAATGTGCCCAGGAAGCAAATCCCACTGGAACACCTGGGACAAAATATATTCTTTCAAGTAAGAAAGACTGAGCTCTATGCTCTGATCACAACATGCTTCACAGAGCCAGATGAGTACAGAGGTGCCCATTTCACAGAAGGAAAAGCTGAAGCTCACAGAGGGGAAGGATTTGCCAGCAGAGACGGAACAGGGAGGAACCGGAGGGGAGTTGCTCCTGTGTCACATGTACTGAGCCACGGCTGCAGTAGCACTATCGCAAACATACTTCCAAGTTCTCTGAATCAGAAAAGTGAATGGCAAGATAATGACAGAAGACACTTGCATAATGTATATCCAAAAATCACCTTGTCTGCACTTTGTACAGAGTGTACGAGTGTGCACAACCCACACCAAAACCCTGGGAATGAATGCTGCTGGGAGCTCGATCCCACCTGCACTGGTGTAAGACTGAAATAATTTACTTGGAGTTAAACACATTAAACCAGGACACTGACATAGACTGGTGAACGTGCCTCACACCTGAACAATCTGCATGACCCAACGCAGTGGTGCAGACACGAGCACAACCAGAGCACCCAAAACCCTTCAAGTCCTTTGCAGCTTGAAGAGCTCTGGAGGCAGAGCAGGACCAGTTGAGCTCAGAGCTGTGACTGACCTATAGAAGGGGGTGGGGGACCACTGTGACCTTCCACTCAATTTTCTCCAAGCCACAGCTGAACTTTTCAGCTAAACTGATCTACCAGTACAGAAATGGTTAAAAATAATGACAACATAAATATTTGCCTTTAGATACGCCCAGGTAAAATGCCAGGAGCAAGTTCCCTTTGGTCAGATGTTTCTGACCACCCAGAACTCTGCAGGGCAGCACTACTCTAGCCAGGTTTTGATGTTTCTTTCTCCAAGGGCAGTTTCTGTTTTATTTTCCAGTGGAACTTTACGTAATTCAGCAGCAGATGAGCCCCTGGTAAGCCAGAAGTAAAATATGGGGAGATGCTTACTTAGATCTTATTGCTCCCTCTGCCCCTGTACTTCTATTTAGTACTCCTGGGTATCAAATTCAGACACATGCATGGCATTTTAATTCATTATGTATGCATATTGTCTCGAATTATATCACTTTGACAAGAATAACCGAACCTACAGTGGGAGTTTGCATAGTTGGAAATGGCATGAGGAAGCTCACAAACTGGAGAACGATTCCTTACCACAGGGGGGTGAGCAGAGGCAAGGAAGAGACAAGGTGTAAGAGAACATAATAGGATAAAAATAAAGCAAATTAAATGTGTGGGTTTGGAATTCCCCAAGACATTCTGGTCGAGAGGATCTCAAACCTATACATACTCCAAGCCAAAAGCACAACGTTAACCTCAGTTTCCTGATATTTAGCTCACACACTGCTCTAATGCCAGCGTTTGGCTTTTGTCCCCTCGTTGAAGTTAGAGGATTGGGAAAACGCAGGACCGATTTTTGGAAAGATCAAGATGAATTCTCCAAGAAGCCACCACACGGGATCAGAAATCTGTGGCATGTTAGGAAAAAAAAAAAAAAAATCAACGGGGGAGGGAGAATATTGACAGGAATTAGCGATCAGCCGGCACAGTTCAGGCAAGTTTATCGTGTGTCCGCGGCAGCCGAGGGCTCTCGCCGAACCGGAGCTGAACCATCAGACAGGCGCTCGCTGCTCAGACCGGCGCGCACGTCCCGCGGCACCCGGCGAGGGACCGGACC
>NW_010305038.1:0-7201 GCF_000700745.2 Antrostomus carolinensis | reverse complement strand
GGGGGGGGGGCTGTTTGTTTGGGGTTTTTTGGTTGTTTTTTAAGAATAATTACCCCAGCATTACTTCAGAGATGTAGGATACATAGCAGCATTCAGATGTGTTTCAGTTGGGTTCTTCAAGTTATTTTTAAATGTGCCGATGCCTTAAGTATTCTGTCGATACAAAAGAGCCTCAGTTTGAAGCAAACCTTTTAAAACCACTAGTTTGAAACCCAAAAAGGGCAGTTATTTGCCTGGTATCCCATAAACTGTAATTTACTATATTAGTAATAGCTAAAACTTTCAGCTTCTGAATTTCTGAAAGCATATAGTGTTCATTATAACCTTCAAGATTTTGCACATGAAATATGCAAGTTACCATAAAGGATCTGGACAATTTGGAACGCAAGTTTTTTGCTTTACAGCTTTACTTGTTTTCCTTCCTCTCAGCTCCCCAAAGTGGGCACAACACTCTCGCCCAGTCTAGCACAGGAGGAGATTAAAAAGGTGAGGAACGTTTAAATTATAATCCTGCACTTTAGAGAACTTCTGAAATAATATCTCAGCATAGTGTTAGAATACCAGCTAGAGATAAGATTAAAGAGTGGGTGTAAATTAGGTGGGTTGATATTAAGCTGAACATTACATTTACTCTGAACAGACTGTTTTGTTTTCAGAGTCCAGGGTATCTTTGCAGGTTTAATATTTCTAATTAAGACTGAAGAAACTTGTATTATACAGGACCCATTATGCAGTTTATTACCGCCCCATTCTCATTATCCTCCTCAGTTTCTACAAAGTCCAATAACAAGGTATACATTAGCTAAGTCCTGTTTGAAGTAGCTTTAGTGTTCTGTACTCCTAGCACAAAATTTCATGACTCAGATTCATGTAATCAAAACTGAAAACCGCTTGCTTCAATATTGTGTAACAATTCAGTGACAAAAGTGTTTTGCTAATGACCTCCTTAAACTTCCAGTATTAAAAATCAGAACCTTATATTATTTTTATCATCATCATTATCAACATAAAACCTGAGCTCAATTCTGCCTAAACCTAAAATAAAAGTTTAATAACAAGTCGGGCCTATTTATCATTTCAAGTTAGCGCCCTCCCCACCCACGCACGTCATGAATGGAGAAGGGGAAAATAAAAAAAGCTTGATTCACATCAGTGAACCTGAACCAGAAGCAGTTCGGGAATTACAATAAGGGGGCAGTGATGCATTGGAAATCACTCAACCACCCTCAGCACTGAGAATGCAGTTGTGTCAGAGAACACAATATTCCATTTAAGCAAACAAAAACAAAACAAAAAAGCAAACAATCCAAAGCTGGGAAGTGTTTTCCTTTCAGTACAACTGCAGTTTAGGGAGAAAAGATAAAGTCCTCTACCTGATAGAATTTAATAAATATGACATAGCTCCTTGCTAGGAAGTAAAGGGTAAACACATCTGCTAAATATTTTCCCTAAGAATGGATTTAACCACAGAGCATTTTTCAGGCAAAGAAACCAAAAGAGTGGGATGTAGAAGGAAAGAAAAGCCAGCCCTCAGTTCTGCTAAAAGTCTCCAAAAGTATTAAAAATATCAATTACACAGGCACACTACACCTCTTCAAGATATAAGAGGTTTAAGAGTGCAGCTTTATTTTCACTATTCAAAATGGAATGTGAAAGTGTTTTTCTGCATTACAGAAAAACTTTTAAAATATTAAAATAAAAGCTTTATTACCGTAGAAACTGATAAACTGTTTAAAGAACACAGACTTATAAAATTATGCTTGCTATAGCTCAGAGACACGATTTAATATGTGAGTGAAAACTGTTATCTTTATAATCAAGAATCCTAAGTCATTACTAAAAAAATACACATACACCATCAGTTTACAACACTGTATTCAAGTTTGGCAAGCTACTTTTAGCCTGAACTGTTCCAAAATCTGTTCACCCCTCGGTGAGCCACCTACAAGCTAACAACATCCACACCCCACCTGCCTTCCTACTATAGACCAGAAATATTTTATGCTGTCCTTGGAGAAAACTGTCAGGCCCTGTTTTGGACCAGCGCTTTGTAATTTTGTTTTTCTTTTTAGGACTAGAAAGAAACCACGGACCTAAGCTCTTACTATTCTCATGCCTAATTTCCTGCCAATGCCCATGTTTTTATGCACAGAGTTTCTTTCACTTCATTTTAATGTACGTTTCATTTCCAGAAAATTTCAGTTCAGAGCAAAACCCGGCAGCTGTTAAGTCTCTTGCCTCCGCACAACTTGTAACAGACAAGGGAAGCCCACATCTATAGCCAAGCACAGGGCTGTAGATATTTTGCTGTAGCAGTAGTAAGCAAAACATTTAACATGAACACAATTTCTAAACAAATTCTCTCTTGAAAAACATTTTTAAATGTAATATTTACAGTACAGCTGAAAGGAAGTCTCTATTCTTTTTTTTTTTTTTTCTCCATTTTGTAAGAGGCTTTACTTTAAAACATGGATTTTAGTCATATGAGACGAGTAAGATCAAGTAGGAATTCTGCTGTCTTTAACTTAGCAGACAAATCTCCGAAGTGCTGAAAGACTAACTTTGGAAAAAAGCACTTCTTGGACTGAAAACTTTCAACGTCTTCTAAATTTGATTCCAACCAACAAAACAAAGCAGAGGAAAAAAAACACTGAGGCAAACCACACATTTCTGAGCAGCCCCAAGCAGTGCTGCCAGACTTCGAATGGCATGCGAGCTGAGTCAGGCTTGTACCTTCCACTAGTAAAGGATACACAACTTTAAGCTCCTGCAATACCTTCTGCCTTTAGATACTTAGTTTTAAAGGGAAACTAGAAAAAAAAGCAACCCTATAACTTCAGTGTTTAAGACTGTAATTAAAAATTTAAAAGCCAGCAGTAGCCTGCCCTTTTACTGCTTGTTCTGTTGACAGAGAAGTAGACAAATATCAATGTCCAAAAGTGATTAAGTATTTCCTCTTAGTACTCATCAATTATTGACTACACACACATTTGCAAAGAGAGGAAAACATCATTTCCAACACACACAGCTTTCTATGCAAGTAGGTGAATTACTGTAAGGAGTTCAGTGGGTCACTAACACCAAAATAAGGATTATACTTCCAAAGTTACAGTGCAAGGCAGCGCTTGCACAAACACTGCTGTTCAGCCACTGGACATGCACAATACCACTAACTGCTAATTACTATTTTTTGCTCCCACCATGACAGCAAAGAGCTTAATATACGAGTAGGACTGTCTCCTCTTTCCCATATTCTTCCTTGCCAGCCCCAGCACCCTTATTTCCTTATGCACACCTCAAACTGCATTACCTGGAGTGTGGTCAGAGCACTGATCACTCGAAAGCTAGCAGCCTTCTCTCCAAGGTTTCAGACTCAGAGGCTGCTCTGTCTCTGTGACGGGCATTCCTCACCTGCGACGCAAAAGGCAGATCCCTCTGTACAGCAAGAGAAGGGTTACAGCTCAGCTAAGCCCTTGGACACTACTACGTGGTGAAGGTGGACAGCATGGGCTGCAGGAGCCCCCCACCACCCTGGGCAGCCACCAGGAGATGGCTTCTCCCGAGGACACAGGGATACTTTGGAGACCAGAGCTCAAAAGGAGCACACCAGACCTTCATGGGGAAAAAATGAGTTCTGCTCACCTAAGATTCAGCTAAATAAATGCAGGCAGATTTGCACATGGAAAACCCCAAAACATGCATTTCACTACGCCTATTGAAAGAAACAGATCTAAGCCCCACATGTTTGATCTCTAAGCCCAATTTAGCAATTTTCAGCTTTCCCTATCCATGACACATTACAAAATATCAAGTTCATGAAAAAAAACCTGAAGAGTCATCTTGTTATGAGAAGGGAACTAGAGGAAGACAAAAGTGAAGGAAAAAAAGAGCTACCATAACCTCAGGACAAGTATTCACAATATGAAATGCAATTAATTTTTATACTAGCATAATTGTAAAAATCAGAGGCAGGTAAGAGTTTGGTAAAACCTCTAACTGCCTGGAAGAGTGACATAAATCTTTCAGGCCAAGCACCACGTCCCCTTTTGTTGCTGTTCACCAGTTAGGACGCTGCACTACAACAAGGCTGGTTGTAGTAGAATAATATAGAAGACTAAAAAACTTTCACCCCGCTCTGAAGACCACATTTTACTATTAAGTGAAGAACCTAATTCCTACAGTTAAACAAGCATGAAAGGAAAAGTGCTTTTAAAGTTACAAACCTTTTCTCGCAGCGTTACACTTGAGACCATCGGATCTGCTGAAATCTATGCTTACATAAGCTCCACTGTCCAAACCTGAAGTACCATTTTGGAGATGGCAAGTTGGCGCTGTAGTACTTGCCTCACAGCTTATAGGATCATTGTGTAAATTCAGAGCGATGTAGTTTAAGCCATTCTGAAATCCAGTTGAGGTATCCCGGGACATTTTGCTTTCCTGACCATCAGAAATGTTTTCATCCGGTTTTAACCAAACATTGTCAAATGAGGCAGAGCTGTGTCTTTTGCTACTATCAGTAAAGAAAGAGGAGGAGGTCGTCACAGTCCCAGCAGAAGAGAATGTTTCAGAACTGTGTCTCCTCCTGCCTTGAGGATCGGCTCGAATCACTTTCGGTCCCATAGGAGGTTCAGAGCTAGGAACAGAGAAGCTACTGCTACCAGCATATCGATCAACAATGCACAGTCTATTAACTATGGAAGAAGGGCTCTCAATCTTCACGCCATCATCGGATTCGGTGGCAAACGGCCGAGGTGGTGTTGCTGCCATGTTGAATGTCATCTCTGTGTAGTCATCAGTCCTGTTACTTGCGCTGCTAACACAAGCAGTGCCAAATGAGAGCCGAGCGTAATCTGGATTTGGTTGGTTTCTAGGAATACTGGAACTTGCATAAATTGAAATATCTGTTAGAGAGTTGGACAGTTCCTTCGCTACTTTTGGCGACTGTACATCCAAGTCAACGCTCATATAATCAGAAAGCGGGGACTGTCTGTGGTCACTACTGGAGCCTAGAGATGATGGTGATCCTTCTGCAGACAAGGAATACGGTGTATTACTCGCCTTTTCATTAAAATCAATATTTATGTATTCGCCAGGACTGGCTGGCTCAGGTGGAACTGTGCGATCGTACATTCTTGGGATAGTATTACTCCCTCTGGTACCCAGGGGGAGTCTTGTAGGCCTGGTAGCCCTACTCTGCACAAGTCCTTCATCTGAACTTTTCACCACTGGTGATTTAGAGATGCCATTAGCCAGAGCCTCACTGTTGACCCCTTTTACATTTTCTGATCCACCATACAATAGTTTTCCAGGTGAAGACATTGGAACATACTCACTGTGGTCACCATTTTGTCCTGATAATGCCTTAAAGCTGCGGGGCAAAGAAAAATACGAACTGAAACCTTTGGAAACAGAAGCAGTGTGAATATAATTCGAATCACCGGGGTGCTTTGGAGCTGAATTCCCAGGTGACATATCCATATAGTCATTGTTTATAATCTTCTCATTACTTCCTTTAGAATTAAATCCAGTTAAAGGACTTCGTACTGGCGAAGAGCTAGCCTTTGGAAACATCATCATATATCCTCTGGAGTCAACCTGAGAGGGTGACCATGAATTGTTAATCTGTTTTGGAACAGACATACTTTTAGGAGTCATTGGCAAATAATCGCTGTTGCTGGATAGGGAAGATGCAACTCCTGGCATCATTGGCATGTACCCATCATCCCTGGCTTTACTCCTACTTTGGTTACACACAGAATCAAGGTTAGCGTCACTGTACTCCAATTCATGGTTATCTTTAAATTTTGGTGTTTCAGAGTAAAGTAATCGTCCATGATTTCCTGCAGAATCTTCATCTAAGGAAGCTGCAGTTTGTGTCATCTTCTGCTGTACTGCTACAGAAGTTGGTTTCGTTAGAGAGTAAGTTCTTTTCCTGAAACACTTTTCAGCCTCCATATAATCATCTCTTGAGCTATCATCTGCCTGTTGCTTACTCATGGACATGTACTCACTCAGACAGTTCTCCTCTCGGATAGGCGGCGTGTTCCCCAGGGAATCTGGTGTATTACTCCTGACCCGAAAGTACCTGAAATCTCCAGGGCTGGAGCCATATTCATCAGAAGAGATAAATCCCCCATCGCTTGGGGAACCACAAACAGATGAGCTGGAAGGCCTGGTCAACATGTCCGAAGCAGAGCCATGGCCACTACTGGAAGAAACACTGATGGGACTTGTAGTGGAAGGAAAATGAGAAACAGGCAGCGAAGCAGACCTGGTGTGAGAAGATGAGCTGAAAGCAGCTCTCACATACCTTCCGCTTCCTTCTTGTCGGCCCAAATTCATTCTTGCTGTATTCAAGTGGATCAGACTCCCAGTCACTGACCTAAACGGTCTAGTCATGGTTCCCTCTCCTTCACTGGATGTTCTGAAGCGATAGGGGTTGCTGCTTTTGGTGGTAGGAGGAGTGCCTCCGGCAACGCTCTCAGTTCTAGGTCTTCTTTGCAAGCCCGTCTGGCTGGGGGGCAAGTTGCCCAAGTGTCTCCTAGTGGTGATGAAGGAGATAGGATTGGTACCACTGCCACCACCAGAAGACTGGCTCTTGCTTCGGGGCCTGAACTCCGCAAAGGCCTTCAGAGCTTTCATGGTCTCCAGAAAAGTCTCGTGCATATTCTGGGCAACCACCGAATCATCCACTTGCATCCAGAGCTCTCCAGGTCCAATGGAGGCAGATCTGCCCACTTCAATGAAGAAGAAGTTCTCCGAGTGTCCGCAGCGGCGAATATTCATGAGCTGCAAGTGGACGGAGGGCACCTCCGAGTTCAGCTTGACGAGGTGGATGGTCTTGCTGGAGAGGCACAACCTATATACTCCAGTGAGGTTTTTTGTTTGTCCCAACCCTTTGGGCTTAACGTTGACCTGCCACACCTCCTTGAAGACGGTGCCAGGCCTCAGGGCGGCCCCGTAGTGCTCGTCATCCTCATCCACCTGCTGATCAGCATGGTCCTCCTGCTCCAGGAAGCCCCTCTTGCTCTGGCTCATGAGCTCGCTGATGGCCTGGTACCAGGCCTCCTGCTCAGCCTCGTTCTCTGCCAGCATGGCGAAGTACTCGTCCTTGGTGTACAGGGCGATGATGTGCTTGTGCTTGGCGTCGGCCCGCCGGCTGACGGTGAAGCACTGGTAGAGGGGGATGACGCGCTTGGGC
>NW_010305037.1:0-1601 GCF_000700745.2 Antrostomus carolinensis | reverse complement strand
TTCTGTTCCATTCTAAAAAATGCTAACCATGATAGCTCCAAGAGGGAAATGTGAAGGTTACGGTGTGTGTTCCTACTGCTGGGAGACAAATGGAGCAGGGACAGCAAGTGCACATCTTTGCTGGAGAGAACTTGGATAGAACCACGTCAGAGGGTTTTTTTGGAGGTTAATACATAGAACATTGAAATTAATACAAGTCTTTCACTCGACTTTAAGAAGGTTGGTATCTGGGCCTCTTTTTTCAGTTACAAATTTAGAAATTTCTAACTGAAAGCTCAAATTTGTAACTCCAGGCTCTTCTTAGTGATGCCCAATGGTAGGACAAGGGGCAATGGGTGTGAGCTGGAACACAGGAGGTTCCGCTTAAACTTGAGAAGAAACTTTATGGTGAGGGTGACAGAGCCCTGGGACAGGCTGCCCAGGGAGGTTGTGGAGTCTCCTTCTCTGGAGACATTCAAGACCCGCCTGGACGCCTTCCTGTGTGATCTCATTTAGGTTCCTGCTCTGGCAGGGGGATTGGACTGGATGATCTTTTGAGGTCCCTTCCAATCCCTGACATTCTGTGATTCTGTGAAATGTACCCCTTTTAATGCAACAGATCCTAAGATTTATCTAATTTAATTGATGTTTTATTGGTGATTCCTGAGGAACTCCATAGATTCTGTCTCCAGTGGTGATGACTTCTGCAGACCTATAGGGAAAACTGTTGATCACTGTCAAGAAGGATCTTTTTGTGTGGTAGTTTCCCTTCCTGGAAGTCAAGCCTTTGATGCTTCAGAGGGAAGAAGGCAAGTGCTACTTTGAGACTTTGAGATTTGCTAATTGGGTTGATGTGGTGTACATTCAAAACCAGACTGTGTTGTCTGTCGGTGGTTATCATTTTTTTAGTGCATGTCATTCTGATACTCAGGACAGCAGCAACTAATACAGTGTTGTTACAATTCAGGAGAAAAGCATAAAGTCTGGGTCTTTGTTGTTTTTTCTGGTAGTTTTTATATGCATTTCCTGAGAAAATGCACAGGGAACTGTAGTTATAGTGAAAAAAAAACCCCACCAAACAACAAACCCAAAACCAAACCCTAAAGCCCCACAATTGAAGGGGTGGTTACGTACAGATATTTTAGGACAAGTGTTCAAGGCGAGCTGTGGGGGATGACTGGACCTTAATTACTCATCATAGTTACTGGTAGCCCTGAAGTGTTGGGAGATAAGGTTCCTCACGCAAGGCAGCCCTCAGACAGCAGCCTCCTTCGCAGGTGGAGGGAAGTGTGAGTGCCTCCAGCTGGGTTGGTAGGACTCTTCCTTCCCCATTCTTCTCTGCCTCCTCACAAAACATCTGGTGGTCTCCGAGCTGATCTCGCTGTGACTTTTTCATCTGCCTTCAAGCGTGGTTTTTTCTGTTGCGTTCCAACACCAGGTGCATCTTTGTGTGGAAGTTGTATTTTGAAATAGCTTTATATTTTTTTTTTGGTTGCTGTTTATTTTAGGCCCTTACCACGCAGCTTTAATACGCCAATTTGGTGTTCTAGAAACTAATCAAGTCTGTAAGAGTGTAAATCCTGCGCCACAACAACGTGCTGCCAAGGGACCCCTCAGGGACT
>NW_010305036.1:0-1434 GCF_000700745.2 Antrostomus carolinensis | reverse complement strand
TCTAGAATATATTTATTGTCACAACACTGGCAAAGGTCTGCCTGCCTTCAAGAACAGGACTCTGGTGGTCTCACTGGGCTAGCCCTTGGCTAGCAGCCAAACACAATGGTTCACTCACTCCCCCAACCCCAGGGGATAGGGGAGAGGATTGAGGGGCAAGGGTAAGGAGACTGGTAGGCTGAGATAAGAACAACTAAACAATTGAAATAAAACAAAACTTAAAATAATACAGATATTAAAATAATAATGATAATAGTAATAAAATATGCAAATGAGTGATACCCAGTGCCAACCGAAACCGCAATCCCAGAAAAGGGAGAGCCCGAGCGAAAGCCAGAGACAGCAAGAGAGGAAGAGCCCCTCACTAATATACTGGACATGATGGGATATGATATGGAATATCCCATTGACATATCCAAACGCCAGTTCAGCTTATTAATGTAAATATTCCTCACCCCCTTAGATCTTGCGCTTGTGGACTAACAGAACACAAAGTCCTTCACTTCCAGCGACAAAAATGCAAACACTGGTATGTTCTCAGTGTCTCTCTCATATCAAATCCCAGGCTGAAAGCAAACACAGCGCTGTTCTAACTACTGAAAAGAAACCGAACTCATAGCTCTCTTATTCAAGTAGGAGTCTGAAATTCATAGCCCACCATGGCTAAAGGCCAGGGCCCATGGCACTCTGCACAGAGGCACGGTGGTGGACAGTGATGGTGCAACCCCAGGCCAGACACCATGGGCCCTGGTTTGCAGGAAAGTGGAGAGCAAAGCCCTCAACAGTACAGGGACAAGGCCCTGCAGTGCACAGGCACAGGGAGGTTGGTGGGGAGAGGCTCTGCATGCTCTGAGGACTTGGCCCCACAATGCTTGGCCTGAGGAGGACATGAGGTGGAAGGACTTGCAGAACAAATTTCTCCTGCACAGCTGGACGGCTTGGGCCTTCTGTCCTCTGCTGCAGCAGCCTCATCACCAAAACAGGGAGCAGAGCTGGTGACACGCTTCTCCACTGCAGCTCCACCCGGCTCGCTCAGGAGCAGAACAGGGTTTAGCTCGGTCCACAGTCATGTCAGTAGGAGCTGTGCTGCAGACAGAGAGGCCCAACTCCACTCTCCCTGCTCCTGCTTGGCTACGGCCTCACTCCCCTCACCTGATGCACGCAGCATGCCTCTCTTCCCTGGCCTCTGCCTCCAAACCCTCCACTCCCCACTGGCCACTGCCAGCCCCTCCGGCCTCCCTGCTGCTCCTGCCACCACTCTCCTCTCACCCACCTCAGCTTCACAGCTGCGGGCTCCTGCTGCCATAACCACTCGCCTCTTAACTCCTCCAAATTTCTGCCTCGGCACCTCCAAACAGCTGCTGCTAGAGCCACAGCCCGACCGCCCTGGGACGCAAGGAGCGTCTCCTGCCCTCCAGAGGAGCCTGCCCCAGC
>NW_010305035.1:0-4445 GCF_000700745.2 Antrostomus carolinensis | reverse complement strand
AGGATGCTGCCTCGCCGCTCGCTGCCTGGCTGTACCGGACCCCTGCAAAACAGCACCAGGCATTGGCATCACCCACGGGTGTCCCAGACGTGCCAACCCCCCTGAAAATGACCCTGCAAAGGGGAAAAGCCCCCAGTCCTCCCCGGCTCCCTCGGCGTGTGCGGCACAAGGATGCAAACCAATGTGCGAGCTCTTAAATGACACATTTGAAGGATAAACAGGAGGGATGGCACTGGATAAGGTGTCCCTTCCTCCAGTGTCACTTCCCAACTCCATCTCCTGGAATTATAATCATAAAATCACAACAAGGGATGCTGAGCTCACCCCTGCACCATCCCGATGCTGTGGGGCAGGAAGGGAGCCCGATCCAGCCCTTGACACCCATCTGCACCCCTCGTGCTTTCATTTGCACCATGTGCATCTGTCGTGCAAACTCCTGTGACTCTCAGACACCGGCCTGGGGACCCTGACCCACGGGGAGTGACTCGGCATCCTCCAGCTCTCCCCTCCACGAGGTTCACCCAGCTCCCCACAGCCCCCAGCCAGCCCAGTGCTGCCCAGTAACTTCCCAGTAACAACTCTCACTTTTTTTCTCTCAGGCCTTTCTGCATCCCATTTCCCTCTCAACAAGTGTATGATTAACAGATTCCTGCAGAAAGATGGAAGGACCAAACACACACAAACCTCCAAATCATTCCACAGCCCACCACCACCAAGGAGGGCAAACTGGCTCCAGCACAGGTCTTCTGTATAAATATATTTAATTTGGCTAAAAGGCCCTGCACTGATAACCATATGATCAGCCATGTGTCATGGAAAGGCATCTACAGATCACAAATAATTAACTGAGGAAAACCCACGGGAAACAAAAGCGTCTTTTATGAGGCTGTCCTGACGACTACGGCGAAAAGCCATTTATTACGAGGAGTCGGCGCTGTGCTCCCGGCCAGGTTCACTGAACTGCCCTGGGATCGAAGCGCTGGATGGACAGACAGCCCACAGCTCTCCTGAGAAAGACAACCATGGCAGCGAAGCCCACCCTCGCGACTGAGACCACCAAGAGCATCGTCCGCCCCTGACCCCCGGCCACCACACAGTGGCACTGGGGACAGCTCCCCACAATGACCACAGCCAGAGAGGCTGAGCCTGCAGAGGATGCAGCTTCTCAGCCATCCCAGCACAACGTGGACATCCCCAGCTACCAAACCCACCCAGGGAAAGGATCTTCCTCCTGGGATCTCGAGATCTCCTACTCCCAGACACCCAGGGGAAGAGTCGATGCTGGCTGGCTCGGCGGAAGATGCTCTAAAGGCTACTCTCAAAATCTCTGCATCAAGGTAAAGGAAACAAACAATCATCTGAGTTCATGAGCTTTCCACAAGCGCCAAAAGCACCTGCCAAAGTGCAGACATCTACCCGCGCCCTCCACCAACACCACGGCAAAGTCGCTCTGTAATCGCCTCCAAATTTTCCCCATCAGCTGGTTAAACACGTCCCACAGATAGGAATCTCCCCGCGATGTCTGGTTCCTGATCATTTCCCAGCAAACCCCCTTTTATCCCTGATAATAAAAGAATGTCCTCTGGCAGGTGGATATTTGCGGGTCCGAGTGGACGTCCCTGCCGTGAAAAGGGTAAACATTACTCAACCGGGGCACTGTCACACACATTCTTCCCCGCGGTCCCGGCCTCGTGCAGAGTGTGCTTCAGCCGCTGCCGCTCCGAGATCCTGCAGCGCTGCTCAAACAATGGGCAGGCAGATAAAATAAAGCCCTTCCTTCTGATCGTGATCTTAAGGAGAGATGAGGAGCGCAGGCGGCTCCTATTGGAAAGAAAATCAGAGTTTCTGCTCAATCTTCAGTCTCTTTGGGGTTTGGTGAAGGTTTCAGTAAGAAAAAAATAATTAATCCCCCAAATCACGCTATACCGACTGAGGACAGTTGTAATTCGTGAGCCAGGATGCCTGGAGCTCTGGACCTGTCTTTAAGAACATATGAGAGGTTAAAAGCTGATTTTCAAGCTTTTCCCTGCGATCCCAAGGACGAGACTTTAATTGTTTGAGAGACAATAACCAATGCTGAGATTTCCAGATAGTCTGCTGACCGAGATTTTGGGTCTCTAGATAAAACCGCTGAAGACTTTGAGTCTTGATGAAGATTAACTCTCCCGAAGAGCGCGAGGTCAGTGGCAGTGGTGCCACCATTGTCACCCCCCAAGGACCCCACTCCCATGGAGGTAGGGGCTGTGCTGGTGGGGGGCTTCTGCATCCCCAAAGCCCACGGGCACCTGGGTCTGTCCAGAAACCACTTGCTGGCCAAGGTAAAATCTCTTTGGCCATGGCTACCTTGCAGCCCTTTAGGAAGCCACCAACTATCCTGGCTTTGGGTTTTTCCCATTCCTACAACGGGACGAGCATTATTGTTACTTGAACATCCTCAGGGGTGGGTTGGATTTGGGCAGATTAGATAATTAATATTGGAAACCAGCACAAGATGCTATTGCTGTTGTCACAGAGCTCCTCGATGACAGCAGGAACCTTTCCTCCGAGCTCCCTTTTCCCAGCGAGCTCCAGCCCAGCCTAAACCATCTGCCTGGGCAACAGCTACCTGTCCCCTGGCAGTACAACCACTGGGACCCCCCATGGGACCCCTCCCCAGCACCCCAACAGCCAGGGTGAAAGCCTGGGGATGGCTCCAGCCATTGGCACCAGAACATGAAGGTTTCCTCCTGCAGTGAGTGGGGGACTTTGGGGTCCTGGGTTGAGGAGCAGGAGCTCTGATGGCCATCAAAGCCCAACACGACTGTTCTCCCCTCACCCTCCTGCATCTCCACAGCTGGAAGCAGCCCCCACACAACGAGATTTATTCCTCCTCAGCCTCTCCCCGGGATGGGGATCACCAGGAATGGGCCTGGCCATGGAGTCTGCCCTCTTTAAGGTTTTTTTTAGTTCACTGGAGCAACAGCCATAATATAAAAGTCTGTTTATGGGACCCGGCTATTGTGCGGCCCCCGAGCTGCACTGCCCGGGAAATGTTTTACTGCTTTCCCATGTTCCCAGACGAGCTGCGGGGTCGGGCTCCCGTAGCCTTAACCCTGTGTTTCAGCCAACGGGGATGGGCAACGTGACAGCCCCCAGACCCCATTGCCCCCCAGACCCCAGCCTGGCTGGCGGGGGGGTCCCACGCACCTACAGCTTATTGCCAGACACCTTCCCCCGACGCAGTTTTTTGAGGGGAAAAAAGCAATTGGAGGGTTTAACAGTGATCAATAACTTTGCTGTTTTCATTGCAAGCTTACACCATTTTCTAGGCATAAGTTGGTTTTTACTGTGGTGGATGAGAGTGTTAAAAAACCAGAAAAAAATCAGAAAACCAGAAAAAAAACAGAAAAACAGAAAAAAATCCCTCCCAGTTTCTGCCTTGAAATCCCTCAGTTTCAGTTTTATGTCTCTGGCAAGCAAGACTAACGAAGCAGCTTGGTTCTCCTCTGCTTTAACTCACATTGATACGATTAAATTGTACTTTTTAAAAACCCACTGTGCTTTTACACGTATTTCCCATGCAGTGGGAGACCCTGTCACCGCACGGCACATCCCGACCTCCTCCGGCAGCAGCTCCCGCCGCTCGCCCGGCACCAGCTGCGCTTCTACCCGGAGCTTCACAAACCCCCAGCGATGCCCAGCGCCAAAGCGCTCCCGGCCGCGCTCCGCTCCGGTCCCCGACGCCTCGGGCAGCAGCCGGGACTCAGCCACGGCTCTGTCCTGACCCAGGGGCCAGGGACCAGGACAGGCAAAGCACCCGTGGGGTTTTGGGGGATTTTTGGGGTCATGCTGGGCTCAGCGATGCTGCACCTACTGACACTGTGAAAGCAGTTGGGTCGGTGACGGGACCTTTTCACCCTCCCCAAGGCAGGTCCAGGCGGCCCCGAGGGCAGCTCTGACTTTTGGGCTGCCACTCAAATTGTCCCTAAAGTGTTAATCTTGCTAAGTTACAGAGGTGCATAGTTTATATCCATTATAAACCTGTTTATGGGGACTGGACCCTCCCCTTTCGCTGCTGTCATAAAGTCCTAATTACCCCCCATAAAACCGGGAAAAAGCTCCTAACAGCTCACTGTACCCACAGAGCCCCACAGTGCGCCCAACAGTAAAATATTACAACCGCTGGCACCGGGTCTGCCATCAGAACCAGCACATACCCCGAGAAACAACGTGTAGGATCCAGATACAAACCCAAGGACCTCTGGACATTCATTGATGAGCTTTGCTTTAAGAAAAAGTTAAACCATTTAAATTGCCCTTTGGGTTGAGGAAGAATCTCAGGAGTGGTACTGAGTTATTTTTCATGTTTGTTATCTCCATTTGTAGAGATATCTAAAAATATATAAAAATAATGTACATTCATATATACATAAATATTATATATATTATATATATATATATAAATA
>NW_010305034.1:0-564 GCF_000700745.2 Antrostomus carolinensis | reverse complement strand
CCTTTCCCATCTCCACCCCAATCCCTTCCCAGCCCCATTCCCTGGGACATTCCTGTGGGACACCCAAGGCCAGGACACCCACATTTTGGGGCTGGGGGGACAGGGAAAAGCTTCAGGACACAGGGATCAGAGCCAGGATTCCTGGATCCTGGGCCCCTCCCGTCCCCCCCCAGCTCAGCACAGGGCCGGATCCGGCAGCGCCAGCGCCCAACCGCGTCCCCAGCCCTGGGGCTCCGGCACTAACCTGGTTATCCACGATGGATGGGCGATGGGTGGATGATGGATGGATGGATGATGGATGGATGGATGGTCACCACCACGACGGCTCAGCACAGCTCCCCCGGCTCGGCCGGGGATATAAGGCGGGGCCGTTGCCGCAGCCCCTCGCTCGCCATGAGCAGCCTGGCCGCGCTCCGGGAGGGCTACGAGCGCTTCGACCCCGGCGCCTACCTGAGGAACAACTACCTGCCCCCCCGGGCTGACTTCTCCTCCGAGGAGTTTGTGGTGCCCTGGAAGCTGCGATGTCTGGCCGAGACCTTCGCCAGCGGTGAGAGGGGCTGGGGG
>NW_010305033.1:294-16028 GCF_000700745.2 Antrostomus carolinensis | reverse complement strand
CCAAACCATTCTGTGATTCTATGAAATGGCCAGACCAGCAAGCTTGTGCAGGCAGCCAGGAGCAACCAAAGGTGGGAGGGGGGAGAGAGAAGCTCCAATCCTACCTGGGGCAGAAGAAGAGTTAGGTCCCAGCTCGTAGCAGCAGTGCAGCGTCTTTCTCTGCTATCAAAAATATGCCAAAGCAGTAAATTCTGCCCCTGTAAAATTCCCCCCAACACCATCACATTCACAGCAGTGACACACCATAGCTAGCTCAGGGTGTAACATCCCACACAACAAGGTCCAAGTATGGAATGATAGTTTTTGGCCAGCAGGACAATTTGTCTGTGTTTAAATAAACACAACAACAACAACAAAAAGGGATGAAGACAGGGGAGATTATTCTGAACAGTGCAAAAGATGACCATGAGAATTATCAACAAACCTAGTCCACACATTTTGACAGCTAAGAAAGCACCAGGCTGGGCTATTAACAGAGTTGTTTCAGAAAAAAAACAAGAGAGGGAACGACAGCAAAACAGAAAGGAAAGATGGGAATGACAATATTTCCACTACTGGGCTTTGCTTCCATCTCCTCCTCACTTATATATTAAAAAAACCCAACCCCAGTATTAGAAAGAAAAGCCAAATAAATTACTTATAACTCTTCTTTCCCAACTGTGGCTGCTACTGCCTCTAAACTGTCACCTGCTGGGAGCTCTATTGCTCTTCCCCAACAATTCTGGCAGATTTGGTGTGGTTTGAATCCTGTGGTTTTGAGTCCAGCAGATCTCTCCAAGACAGAGTTAAGCAACACAGTCATCGGCATATTCATACATCTGCTCAGGAAAAGGAGTCAGACCAGCTGGATAAGAGAAGGAAAACCAGATGCCAGGAAGAGGGCGATGAATGGAGAATTGCTGGAAGTGAAATTGCAGACAAGTGCAGGTAAAAACTAAACCTCTCTTTACTGAGAGAGTAATTAGGCAGTAAAAAAGGATCCCCAGAGAGCTTGCAGAGCCTTCCATCCATGGATGGTTTCAAAACTCAACTGGAAGAAGGCAAGTACATTTTGCACACTAGCAGTAGCAAGAGTGGCACAAGCAAAGTAGATTTTTGCCTGGCAGCAAAGGAGTGTGCTCTGTGATCTCTCTGGTCCTGTTTTTTATGATTAAGTGTCTAGACTGGAGAACAAACATCGTGCCAGTCTTTTCAGTGATCAACTCAGCGTCTAGATAGTGTACATGATGTATTTCCCTTTTATTGCTGTTTCTTTCCAGCCAGTCAAGTCACTGCTTGTAACATTGACTTCAGGCAGCTGGGTTGTAATGATGTATGATTCTATACTGGAATGAGTTGCCTAGGGAGGTGGTTGAGTCACCATCCCTGGAAGTGTTGAAAAGATGGCTAGATGGGGTGCTCGGAGATAGGGTTTAGTAGTGGACAGGTATAGTTGGACTCGATGATCTCAGAGGTCTTTCCAACCAGGAGATTCTAAGATGTGGTAGGTGAATGGAAATCCTCTAGGATCCTAGAAAACAAAGAAAAAAACAAGAAAAAGGGTGAATCATGGCCATTGTGTTTCTGCCTCAGGTCTTGGAGTAGTGTAGTTGTTGCTGGGGTTGCAGGGGAAGAATTGCAGAGTGAAGAAAGTGGAGAGGAACAGTCACAAGTATGCCCTTTGGTGAACAACCGTAGGACATTCCCTACTGTAGAGTCACATATCTTCCTAATACACAACAAAACAGGCTTCAGCCTGCATTCCCCCTTGCTTCCTTTGATCACTACAGATGACATCTTGCCTTAAAATTAAGAAACTACCTTATCTTCAACAGCACAGCCACACACCTGCCACACAAAGTGCCCTTCCATAGAAGGATCCATGCCGAAATGCAGAATGCCTGAGCCCCAGCACGGCAGGAGATGCCTGCAAAGCCACAGATGGCACTTCTTACTCAATCCTGCTTGCCCCACTCTGAACACATCCCCCCCTGACTTGTCAAAAGGGATACTCTGAGGGATGCTCAGCCCCCTCATTGTTTTGTCATGCTTCGAGGAGGAATACTTTTAAAACTGGTGAGAAAAAAGATTTTTTTTTTTCTCTCCCCTTTTCCCTTAGGCAACAGAAATTCCTTTGGGAGTGTATTTATGAGAAAGCCTGAAAACAACAGTTATGAAAACATCATGCTACGCATTATGCAACAGCTTTTTCTCCTTGGGTGGCGATAAACTACCCAGCTCACCAACACCCCATTCAAAGCCATTTACTACCAGGTACTGGCTTACAAACTGTTTTGCTAAGTGATCCTGTTTGGCAGTAGCTGCCGAAGGACTTTACCATTGTAGAGGGAAGTACACTACGGAAAAAGATGTTTTAAAACCCAGGTAATTTATATTACACAAGATACCAATTTACATGGGAATTTCAGTTCAGGACCATTGAAGGAAAACCCATAGTTATTACAGTACAACCACAACAACAAAGATTGATTTTTAAGTAAACTTATGAAAACAGGGGAGAAAACAGAATTACATTGGAAGATTTAAAACAAAGTTTCTTGCCTGGTGATTTTAATCACTAAGATTTAAAAATCAGTCCAGCTTACAGTACTCTATAAAAGGCAACTGCTAGGCTTTTTTTTGTCTCTCCCTCCCCAGAGCTTGTCTTCCCACTGTAAAATTATCCTAAATTGCTCTACAGCAATGATTACAGTGTCTGCAGAAAACGGGCCAAAGAGATGTAGTTAAAAATTTCTCTTAGCCTCTGCCCTACCAGTATTTGGAGCACTTCCTGGGGACATGAGGTGGCATGCCTTCAGCCAGCTCCCTGGTTATTGTGTCCTTCGCTTTCCAATGGCTTTTAAAGAGCAGCCAGCTCTCCACAGAAACCTGGAGGAGATCTAGACACACATGAGGATGAAGTTTGCACATCCTACCATAACATGCACAGTGGAAATTTGGAAAGATCAGCTTAAAAGCTGTTCCTGCCTTCAGGTAAACGCTGGAGTAGGAGGGATGTGGTGGCACTGCTCATGCTGCACAGCACCCTCAGCCAGCCCCTGAGATGACCACACGTCTGGACTATTGCTGCATGGGGAACTCCATGGCCTCACCCTCTACCCCAATATAAGCACAGCTTGAGATTCACTTGCTTGCATCTCCTGAAAATTGAATAAAGTACCTTGAAACTAACCAGATAATTGTCATGTCCCTTTCTGAATGCACAAAACTGGCAGCTGAATACAAAGCCTTACTGCATATTTAAACAGAAAAAAAAGAAAAAAGAAAAAAAAGGAAAAAAAAAAGAAAAAAGGAAAAAAAAAAGAAGATAAAAGAAAAGAAAATTTTTTAAAAAGGAAAAAAAAGGTATTTCCAAACAAGAGACATAGAATATGGCCTGACAAATTAATCTATTTGTATGCAATAGGAATGACTTATTGGAAAAAAAAAGAAAGAGAGAAGAGAAGAGAAGGCAAAGAGGGAGAGGGCAAAGAGCAGCAGTCTCTATTTCCTACTAATACAGTATCGTAGTAATCAGAAAATTTATTACACTGTTCTTTGTTTTAGTTAAACTGTAACCATCAACACCTGTCCAAACCATATGTCAGATTTTGAGAAAAGCTGATCTGAAGACAGTATTATGTGGATTTTAAAAAGCTTACTATGTACCTATGACTAAACCAAATATTTTGGGTTTTTTTTAATTATGGAAACCACACACTGCAGAATTCAGACTGTGAGAGTGAGACAGGAAATATACAAAACCCTACATGGATTTATAAACTGAAAAGCAAGCCAACTTCCCTGGTTTTGGTAATACATAAATAAGGATATTTATTGAATATATAAATAGATTGATATTTCAGAATATAATTCTGATGTTTGATACACAATTTATGACACTACTTCTATGTGGCTTTGGAAAAAAAAAAAAAGCACATGGTATCCTTACTTTTTGTGTAGAAGCATAGGAAAAAGGTTTTCATCTCCTTATCTAATAACCCTGCATACAGACAAAGTATTTTGTAGAGGAAAAACATTTCAGAATCGAGCACATAAATAATTCTTACCAAGGAAGCAAACAGCAAATTGAAACAGCAAGACAACTATTCACATATCACACAAATACTATTTTTTCTCCTTTTCAGCTGCCAGCCTTTTTATTTTCCGGTGATATACAAAGCCCTACTGTTGGAATGAAAAGGAGAATGAAGGACTGGAAATTATCTAATCATTAAATACGAGCACAGATATCATCCACGGGATAGAAATACATTAATTACACATTATAAAGGCCTCCCTGTTTGCAAAGAAAGGGCGTTGTTTTCAGTAGCCTTATACTTTGACATCTCTCCTTTATATGGGCAGAACAAGCCCCGAGATGTTTCCTACACCACCACCTTCATACTGTCAGTGGCAAACAGGATTTATTTCATCCTTCCAGACAAAAACCCCAGCCATGCCCCAGGAGACCTGAATTCATCCACACGCCTTCCCTTCTTTCCTCCTCTGCCTCTCCTTCTCCCAGCTCTTCGCCAAAATGGAAAGCGGGATGAGGAGTATTCTTTCTCCAGCAAAACGTGCTGGGAGAAAACATGATGGGAAAACAAACAAAGCACCAGCCATCTCTGTCCCTCAGGATGAAAACATGTAGCACTAAATTGTGGAAAGCTTGGAAAGAGCATCCATGCAGTTGTCTGGAAACAGTGTGTGATTAAACCCAAAAAAACATCTTCACTTGGTTGCAAAATATTTATGTCTGTGGGAAACCTAATGGGCCGCCTGACAGCAGAATTACCCCTCTGCTGACATTTCTGTAGGGGTTTGTTTGTTTGTTTGTTTTCTCCCCTCTTTCTCCCCTCATTAGTTCTGTTTAAGTCTGTTTGGTCACAATGTTTTTACACTGTGGCTTTTTAGTGTGGTGTTAAAAAGGGTAAAGGAATGAGGCTGTTGTAAGCAAAACAACTTCCACTTACACCACTGCATAGTTTTGCTATTTTTGGGAATTCAAAATAGAACAGATATAATCTCCTACTCATAATAAGGCCACACTTGAGAGGAAACCGAGGCAACCCTAAAATGAGCCTCCCCAGCTGGGACACGATGGCCAGACCAGTTCCTCTGGAAGCACCATGTGTTATATCCATCTGCCTCGTGAAAGAGGGAGTTACGTCCTGAGTTTGTAATCTGAAAGGCTGGTTTTTAGCTGTCACTTCAGGAGAAATTATTCTGAAAAGTCTCCTAAAACCAACCTGCAACTATGTCGCTCTCAACTACCCAGTCTCTCACTATTAAGACAAACAGCTCTATGTCAAAGCAAAGTCACTGAAGAAACAAGCCAATTCATATAGATAAAATAAAAACTAACATAATTTTTAAGCCAAAGCTTAGAAACACAGCCTTTCCCAAACTGAATAAACACTAGAGGAAACTGCTATAATGGCTCTTCCAGAAATAATTCCTAGCTTTACTATAAACAAAGCAATGGAAAGTGTGTGCAAGTAGTTATTCTTGTAAAGCTTCCCAAATAACTGGAATCTCCTGCACAAGATTTCCATATTTCCCAACCTTTCAGGACATTTTTGGCCACCAAAATTTAAATTTCTGATACCTACATATTGTGGCTGATCAGCCAAGTTGCTATTTGCAGCTTAACAGGTCTGAAACTGTTACCTGTAGCAACTTCCAAACTTAAAAAACCCAGGATGTCTCAAATTCCTATGAAGTGATGTCTAGCTGGCAACAAAGAGGTGTTTTCAACCTGTTTTATAGCACTTGTGTCACATTCAAGAAACACTGAGGTTCAGCATTTCTTTGGAATACAGTTAGTTGGCTGTATTCAGACACAAACGTCTTGAAACAAAGACTTTAATGCTGCCTAATCTAAGTTCTGTCAAATTTCCACTTGAAGGAAAACTTGAGTGTTTCCATTTCCAAACAGGAAAAACCCATTGCTATGTTGGCGTTTTCTGCAGAACAGATCTTTTGGTCTGATCTAGTTTGTTCTTCTATGACTCTTCCAAGTTTTCTTTTTACAGGTTCACCTCACCTGCTCAGATTTCTTAGGTCATATTTATTCAATAACAAACTCCAGCAATTTTTTGTCCTGTTGTTATAGCATTTTAAAAACAAATATACTATTTGACCAGTTCTAAAGCTTTCCACATAGCAAAACATGTGTAAGCTACTCAAAAGAGATCAACATACCAATGCTTTACAAAAAAAACCCCAAAATCATGCTGGCTTTTATATCCATTTGTGAAACAGCCCTTTGTCACAGACCACCGTAAGCATCCAGAAAACTGTTTGTGTGGAGTTTTATTCCCCTGCAGACTGCCAGGTCCTGAGAACTGACTATAAAGCTTTTTAACTGGCCAGGCTGTAATGTCAGTGTCCTACAAACCTTGAAATAAACAACTGACGCTGTGGAAAGCATTCAGTTGAGACATGTATGTGATAGATAAATCACAGAAATTTATTCAGATTAATAGCCTTTATTTTGCTTAGATCCTGGCACTTGCCTTGTTAACTGGACTGCTTTACCTTGGTGTAGTCTACAGTTAAGCTCTATCAGTTGAGTCAGGTAGGAAATGGTGTAACGTTCTACCAGAAGAGTAGCACTGAGAAACCTCCAGCGTGGGCGAAGTTATGTCTGGTGATTCATTGCAGCCTGATAATTGCATTTAAATCAAGAGACAGGCATGGCTAGGTTCACCTCTCTGCTTGGCAGAGGATGAAGATGCAAATTTTCCATAACTTTTGCATCAGCTCTCGCCACAAAGGCTGCTCAGTTGGTTTCCAAACAAATGACTTTTTGCCAAATGTTATGAAGACGCTTCACTTGGAATGTTTTCAGGGAGAACCATAATGTACCTATGCATCGTAACTGGTAGGCAAAGTAAATGCCTGAGGGATGGGACACCAACTCTGAGCTCCAGCTCTTCACCCGATTCCTAAGTGTGAATCGGGTGAAGAGCTGGAGAGGAGGGAAACAACAAAAATAAAAGTAAAGCAAAAACCAACCATACTCTGAACAGCAGAAGCAGAAGAGACTTGGATAGAGAAGGCTCTCCAGCCACTCAGAGAAAAAGCTGTTGTTTTACTCTAAAAACCAGGCATCTTGACAAGACTGGAAAGGCTTTGCTTGTTATCTAGGGCAGAATGAAAAGAAGTATTGAAGCCCCAGACAATGACCTCATACAGGCTTTGGTATCCTCCAGCCAGTGCTATCAGCTCTCTATTGTGCTGTTACAAAAAAATGCATTCAGAAATACTGCACGTAGGCGCTGCTCCTCCTTCCAACACATTCTGAGGATAAAACCAGAAAAGGACTCTCTGCAAGATGTTATTCTCTTTTGGACAAATCAACTGCAATCAATGCTTTAAAGAGCATAAACAGATTTCACATATGATCAGGGAAAAACAAAGTCATGGCAAAACCAGACTATGGTCCACACTGTGCTGCTCAGAGGGGAGCCAACGAGGTGTAGAGGATTTCCTCATTACAATGTGGTATTTATGGAGTGGTAACACACTTTAAACATACTATTAAAAATTACTGTAGCTCCACAGGTATTCTTGTCATTCTAAGGATTTGGCTGGGGAAGTGACAGTGGAATCATATATGAGATAAATTGTAAGTAATTTCTAACAACAGGCAGAAAAGAGCATCCAGAAAAAAAATAAAAAAATTTAAAAAATCAGATGGTGACAGAGTGATCAAACTGCACCAGTATTGGAGTTTTACAACAAACTAACTAATGAGGCCTTCAGGGAAACAGATGTAAATTAGGAAGAGGGACTACACATTTCCCTAAGCTGGTCACTACACGAAGGAATAGGATCAGCTGGTCGAAATTACTCTGGATAACGTAATGCTGCCTTTATGCAAAAAGGATCCAGGTCATTATATTTTCAGAACTCAAGACCAAAAAGCAACTGAAAAGATACAGACTGATAAAAATTAGACTACGTTAAAAGGACAGAGACTGAGTGACTTACAAACCCACTGCAGAAGTCACATCCTGGCATCACAGTTAATCAAAATCTATGATAAATGGGAAGGAACACAAACAACTGAAGTCCTGCACATCCTGCTTCTGTTGATAAACTCTAATCAAAAAACAAACTTACACCCACTGCTAAACACTGCTCATCTAATTTATTTCCTCTGCCCTGTGAACAGGTATTCACATAAAGTCTTGACCCTGTGACACACGGGCACATAGGTAGGGACAGGAATCCAGCTATCCTCCCAGGCAGTGGGGTGTAAGACCCCACTTCTCTTGCTGACACAGGTGGGCTTCAAGGTCTGAGCCATTAGCTAAGGAAGAAGGTGCATGGTGCTTTCAGTTTAAACATATTATGCTTTTTTGTTTCATACGCCTTCCTTACAAGGCTCTGGAGGGGGCTCTGTTCAAAGTTTCCACAATAATGCGTAGGCTCTGCTGTGGTGCATCACAGCAATGTCTCCACTGCAGGAAATCCTGTCTTGCAAGACCTACAATATGGCACAAGGATGCATGAAATGGCTCAAGGGTTCCAAGTCTGATACCTAGTGGGTGGTGTAGGACATAGGAAACCTGTTGCGAAGCTAACCGTACTGCCTGCTGGAGATGGTCCTGTTAGAAGCTATCACCAAGACCACGTGTGGGCTTTGCCTGGGGAACCGCTAATATGCAAGGGCCAGAATAATGCCAGAAGATATGTCCACATCCTCAGCCTAGTCTAAACATGAACATCCTAGTCTTGTCAAGCAATATTGCACTGATTGGCCCTGCTACTGCTTCAGGTGCCAGTGCAGTCACAGCATGCCAGCGTAGTTGTTATCTGGCACGCAACAAAGGGGCTTCACAACTTTGCAAGGCCGCACCTCCACTTTTTAGTTTTCTCTGTGCCTGGTCACTCTCTGATCTGCTCTAGTGGGTGATCCCAGGCCTCTTCCAGGTCATCTCTGCCTCAAGGTCTCTTCTTGTTGGCTTTAAAAAATTAATTAAGAATCAACTCCTTGTCCTTTAACTTCCATGTTGGTCTGAAAACCCAACAGAAATTTTTTCTTCTGAATTTATAGCTTACAGGATCTGAATTTATTGTTTATAGGATCAATGGAAAGCTCACATACATTTTACAATTAAGAAGTTATATTTGGGGTGTAAGAATTGTTCATTTCTCTTTCTTTTCAGTTAAGACTTTTGTGTCTCTAACAGTAGCAGATTTACAAGATCAAGCCTCTTAACAATAGATTCTATAAGTCTAAGTTCACAACAGACAGGTCTGATACACCTAGAAACACTTCTTTACCTTATATCACATTATCATCATGAAGCAAGTATCTAAATATTCAGGAATGGAATTAATGTGTGCTGGTGTTAAACCAGAGTGAAACTACCAATGACCATCAAATGTTTGTGATTTCTGAAGGCTAAGGCCAGCCCTCTCCTCTATTTTTTTTTTCCTTTAATTTTGTTATTAGTAATTAAGATTAGAAAGTTGAGTTGATCCATGATCAGGTTATCACACATACAAGGACATTATGCTGACTGGAATTTCTCCTTAATTTATCATTAGGAAGCAGACTCATATGCCAAGTTTGAGTGTACTTCTCCATCATACTACACTTGTTGTCTTAAAAATACAAAGAGGCTGCTGTGAGCAGAAGAAAGCCCTTCCCTTGAAGGCATGTCACTCTGCATAAGCGGGTTTCTCTCCAACACCTCTCCAGTCAAAAATTTGCTGAGTGTACTTCCACTCGACACTTTTGTGGCCCTCCATGAAAATGTGAAAGATCAGTAAATTTCTTCTGCTGAGAGTTCTGCCTCAAAGCAAACTATGAGCAGCATATCCTGCTCTGCTTGGATCCTTCCTTCACAATTTGTAGTGTTGTATTATCCCTTGGCAGTAGCAGTGGGAAAACAGCTTTTAAAATTACATGCAACTGAGGCAATCTCTAATAACTGTAAACACATCATTATAAAGTGTACTTGTCTGATATGACAGTTTCATACCCCCTAATGGTATCTCAACAAAGCCTCATTCTTCTCTGCAGATGACCAGACCTTATTATGGGCTCTATGAAAACCATTGGCTTCCATGCATCAATAACTCACCATTTCAACCCCTCCTGCATATCCTCTTCCTCCAGCACAGCATGATCAGACTCAGAACTACGACAACAATTAAAATCCCCACAACAACCATCAGCCAAAGCAATGAGGATCTGTCTTCTGTGAAAACAAAACAACAAAAAATACACCAAAAACTAAGCTAGTTTATAAAGGAAAAAAAGCAAAAAGAAACAATGGCTCCTCACTGAGATTGCAAAAGTTATTGCTAAGCTAAGTGAAAGCAGAAATTGCTCAACAGAGAAAGTGAACTTGTGTATCTTCAAAGACAAACCAACTTGCCCACAGAAAATGCTTTGTGAAGAAGAGACATGCTCATGTTCATCCATGGCAAAGAAAACTGACATTCCCATACCTGATATTTTGGCATGCATACATAAGCAGAACTTTATACAAATTTTGACACTTTCTAAAGAGTTTTTTTGTTCATTCAGAATGCAAGTTTTTTATTTCTAAAATAAGTTATTCCTTTTACTGTTAAAACACTTATGACTGTTGCAAAGGTTAAACTAACTTTCAGAAGAGAAGACAGGCTGGTTTGATGCCTGCAAATAGCTCTACTCAACATCTGAGCATAAATGTCCCTCCCTTGTGAGACATTAACCACTTCATTTGACTGCCATTAATCAAAACAATAATACAAAGGCTCATTTCAATGCTCACTGATGTTAGCTGGAAAACTTTCTGAATTAAAATTTATTTGAACCAAACCAAAATTGTCATGTCTTTTAACAAAGCTAGGTTGAACTATTCGTTTGAATTTGTCTTTCTCTAAAATATAAGATTGGTAAAACAACAAGCTATTAGCTGATTTTTCATTCTCCTATCAAGGAATAAAAACAGTCTTGGTTTCCTGCTTTCCGAGATACACATTTCCTTTTGAAAAGGTCAAACCAAAAGAATACTGTGTTTGAGACAGGACAAAAAGATTTATTGTACTTTTCAGTTAGTGTCACTCAGAATTAAGAACTAAGTTGCTTTTGAACTTTTTGAGAGAAGATATTAAAAAGTCAGATCTTACTCTCTACTACTATTCCTCTAACAATCACTTCTTGAGCAATTAATTTGGGCATTAACCCACAATCTCAAGCTGCTTTTGCTGTCTTCCTAATTTCCAAGGGGTCTTCCTTTTAAGGCTCTGGATTTGGAGACATGTGAATTTTAAATCACCTAAGTCAATGTTCATTCGAATGGTACTTCAGCTTTTACTATTTCCATTTCTCATCTATAGAACTGGGGTGGGTGAAAGTCTTTCCATCAGAATAGAATGTTGGAAGAAGAAATAAATTAGCACTACAAGGCATTCAGTTATTACATTGATGTATTATGATTTCCCCATAAAACTAAAGTAAATATCTTCAACTGATCACCTCTTGTCTGCCTGAAAATAATATTTCTCCCTGACCATTACTGCAATGCACACGTGTCTAAGCAAAAATATCAGAGAAACTAAAACATAATACACAGGTTAGCTGCATCAAAACATGTAGAAAGTTTAACTGAAGTGTTTGGTTAACTCTTGTTCAGAGATAATTTGTTATTCATTTCAAAACTGCCATTTCAGTGTTCATTAAGCAACCCATAGAGTTTTTGCTTCATCTAGGTAGATATCAGGTGACAAATATTTATATCTAGCTTAGGACTGTCAAAGAAACTATGAAGGCCTGCGTGAAGTTTGACTTGCTGTAAAATCCATGGTGCCTCTAAAACCCATATCTCCCTAACTGACTAGTTTGGCTTTTTTGCTCTTGGAATGGACCCCAATATGTAATAGTCTCAAAGATGTCAATGAACGCAAAGTAGGATTTCCTTTCTTACTTGGCACATACACATCTCATTCCCTCCTCTTCCCAGCAGATTCCTATCCAAACATGCTATTGGCAAACACAGAGGCCAAGAGAACACTACCAGATAGCTTGTATTGTTCACTTACCTCCTTGCATTTTCACAGGCAACTCCATTTTCTCATTTCTGTTGCTTACTTTGCAGGTCAAGTCCTGCGCAGTGATGCTCTGAGTGTTGTAGATCTCCAGTTTACTGGTGATGGACACCATTCCATTGGTGTGTCTGACTGTCTCCTGTATAGGAGTAGAATTGAACAAGTTCCAGGTGATGGTGGGCTCTGGGAGGCCAACAGCATTACAGATGGCTATCAAATGACCTTCGGAAACGTTGTAATGGACAGATGCATTGAGACCTTCCAACACACAAATGAGACAATCCATCACCACAATGAGCACGTGGTCAGAAGAAGTAACAGCAGTTTAACTATTATCAATCAGAGAACAGCTTACTGGATTCGTGCTGACCCCCATGACACAGGAATGAAAGAAGAGTTCATCGGCTTAGGTCCCCCCCATGACTCAATACTCCTTCCCTTATACTGAAGTCATATACCCCAAAGATTTCACTCAACTGGAAATCCCAGGTTTTAAAATAACCTCTTAAAATCATTTCTTGGTCTGCACTGTTCTCCTATCTGCTAATTCCCCATCAACAGTAGAGTTCAGCACAGCAGCTCACAGCACCAGGGCTGTACCTGGCTCCAAGAGGAAACTGCAACAGGCAATGTTGGTTTGTCCAAGTTCCAGCTGAGACTGCTTACAAACAAAGATCCCACTCCTTGACTTTTAGCTACTACTGACAGAAAAACAAACAAGGACAGCCCAGAGCCAAAACCACCAGAACAGGCTTAAATATGACCCCCCAGAGTCTTGCTCACAGTAATACCGCTCTGTTTCAACACCACGTTCCGCTGAGGGATGCTCCTACCACTGCAGTTCCCGAGTCTGCTCAAAGAAATGCCGTAGGTGAGAAAACACCTTTTTCCACTAGAGACATATCCCCACAGAGAACCTCACCAAAGACACTCAGGCAGGTACGTCCTGAGAAGGAGCCAAAAGGGAAAGTATTGAAGAGACATGTGTAACACCCCGAATCATCCATTCTAGTGTCCCAGAAAGTGATGCTTGTCTCATTGAGTACCAGACTCGTGAAATTCATTCGATCTTGATAGGGCTCATGAATCTTTAATCCTTTTATGGTACTGTAGGTAGCTATATTATCGTGTGATCTTTCAGAGTCCTTTTGCCACGTAACTTGCAGAACATCCTTGTTTTCTGTCAAGGCGCAGCCGAGAGTCACGTTGTCGCCCACCTTCACACTTCTGTGTTCAGCTTGCGGAACCACTGTAGTGACACACAATAGTTAGTGAAATGGGCAGTTATCACACATATTCCGAAGCCTAATGCTGATTCTAAGGCCTGGATTACCCACAGGCACAACCATCCCATCAATTACATTGTTTCTATGGTTTACCCCCACCAAAAAGTCCTTCTGCATTCTCCTAGAAATCAATGAAGTTATGTTGATTTGTATCAGCTGGGGAGTCTGGCTTTCTTCGAAACTGTTTAACAAAAAAAGACATGCCCTATTTCTGTATCCATCCCTGCAGACTTCCTACTTCAGTTTGTATTAAATCAGCTCGTGGCTTCCCATTCTCAGCAAAGACACAGTTTCCTAAAAGCTAGAGGAAGATTGAACACACAAGGGAAGTGCACAACAGGCTGTTCTCTGAGAACTGAACAGCAAAATGGGCTAAAGAGAATTTCTGGACCATGTAGCTTCAGAGTTTGCAGCACACTCGAGAAGGAGGGAGGGGGACATTTGTTCACAAGGGAAGGATCCACTCTAGGAAGTTGTGAATTCAAGTGAACAACAGTGTCCAGTGTCACTATAGATATGGGATGCTGCATGTCCCTCCCATCTTCAAATGGGGCTCCAGGAGGTCTTGTGTCACATCTGCCAGCTCCATATCTAGGCTTCAGCTATCTAACGTATGTCAAATAGCACCTGCAATCTGCGTTTCATCTATTTTTTACCTCTTACTCTGACCATTGAAGCCGCAGGAATCAGAAAGCAATTCTCCAAACATTTTCAGGAAATTTAACTTACCATTTGCCTTTCCAAGCCCAGCACATGCCAGACACAAAACCAGAGCTCGCAAAGTCATTTTGGAAGGGAAAACCTTCTTCACCTGAAGAAAGATAAGGAGATGCGTGACTCAATAACAGATCATCTTACTGTGTTATCTCCATGGTGCAAACGTTAACAGTAGCTTTGCCATGTGAGAAAAACAGAGTTGTGGGGACAGATGGCGAGTTTCGACAGGTCTCATTACATAACACAGGAAGTCCTCCGATCAAGGTGGGAAAAAAATTGCACAATGGAAGTTAGAAAGACATTAATCCACCAGAAATGTGATGTACTCATTGTTCAGGACTAGCTGTGGCACTAGTAGAGAGGTAGGGTTAGCCTGTGACATCAAGGGATAAAGTGAAAGCAGCTTCTCTGAGGAACTCAGGACTCCCCATCTGTCCAAAATTGCATGAATTGCAGAACTTTTTGGGCATGCTGCACCGGCTACATACAAATATATTTCCAAGGTGGGAAAGGGGCAAAAATAAGGTTGTGTTGCTGCTTTCCCTAGTAAACAGCTTTTGACCTGCTTCCTGTTCCCTCAGTTAATATTGTCACAATGCAACTGAACTGTAGACCTGCCTGGAACTGAAGTTGGTGTCATATTTAAGTGGAAACATTATTTTGCATAAAATACCTCCGTAACACACATCACCTACGCCTGAGCTTTTGTGCCAATGTCTGCAAAACTAGCTGATGCTTCCTGAGTGTCTTCTGTCAAGAACACAAGCAAAGGCAAACTTTTAAATGATTTTCACACCATTAAAAAAAACCAGAAGAATCAACTGTAAAACATTTTCTATGTTATCATACAGCTTAACAAAGGAGGACTGATAAACAAATAAATTAACTGGAGGAAAATATATATATATATATATTTAAGAAACAAATTCCCAGCAAACTTGTGCACACAATGCATACACACACAACCAGCAGCCTGCCTTTAAATTTTAAACATGCTGTGCTAAAACAACTCCTGCTAGAGCTCCGTGGTTACCAAGAATGAATACAGACCAACTTCTTATGTGTAAAATCAGTAAATAAGAATCTATCAGCAACAAGCCCAACGAATAATGAATTTGCCAGATAATACAGTGTGGTCAGATACTTGCAGAAGTTCAGACAGATAGTCCTAAAACCATGCAAAAATCAAGGGTCAGCACAGCAAGAGAGAGAAATTTCAAGTTAGAAAAATGTTTAGAAACCACTGAAATATATGCCACAACTGGAGGAAAGCCCAGTTTTCAATAACAGCCTTCTATCTCACTGCTTTAATACCTGCTGAAGTCCTTAATAAACCATTGCTCACACCCAGCATAGCTACAAGATTTCACACAATGAGGAACCAGGCTATTGCGTAGCTACACTGATCACAGAAAAAGTCCCTTTGTGTTGCAAGTTCAATCTAGTGTGTTACAGGGGATAATAGAGAAGGAAAAACAAATAAAAGAGGAGAAGGAAAACAAATAGGTGGAAAAATAAAGAGGAAAAACAAAGGAAAAATAAAGAGGAGGGGGAAAAATAAAGAGGAGGGGGAAAAAAATAAAGAGGAGGGGGAAAAATAAGATCAAGAGAAGAAAAGTAAAGAGGAGAAAAGTAAAGGAAAAATAAAGAGGAGAAAAATAAGTAGGAGGGGAAAAGGAAAAATAAAGAGGG
>NW_010305033.1:0-200 GCF_000700745.2 Antrostomus carolinensis | reverse complement strand
AGAGAGGTGAAAAAAAGGAAAAATAAAGAGGGGAAAAATTAAAAAAGGAAAAACAAAGAGGGGAAAATTAAAAAAGGACCAAAAAAAAAGGAAAAATAAAGGAAAAAAGTTTGGAAGACGCGGGCAAGCAAAGCGCAAGTCCTCCCCCGTGCCGTACCTTCCCCATCCGCTCCCCGCAGGTCTCCGAGCCACCGACCGGA
>NW_010305032.1:0-1084 GCF_000700745.2 Antrostomus carolinensis | reverse complement strand
TCTGCTCTGCCCTTGAATCTCCATGGGCTGCTGGGAAATTAGTCTGCTACTCCAATACGGTAGAAATGGGTGTGGGTCTTTGCCTTCCTCTTCCAGGAATGGAACAAAATTTCTGGGCAAATTATTTCTCACCTCACTGGTGAGAACATTTGGCTAAAAATTTGTATGAACCAATGCTCCTGGCAAGCCAGGCAAGGTACCAATGTCAGAGTTATATAGGACTGTGAATGTGCAGGTAGGTGAAGAAAAGATATAGAAAGAGCTTTCATGCCCGCCTCCTCTAGTGTAGGTGCCAGCAGCATTCATTTGCTGTTAAAGAGCTGTGCTGGCATTTGTGGATATTTAGCTGTTTCTAAGAACAAATGCTCCTGGTAAGCCAGGAAAGGTTCGGAGGCCCAGGTTGTATAAGTGTATGAATGTGTTGCTAGGTAAAGAGAAGTTACAGCTACAAGTTTCAGGACTAACTCCTTACGGTAGGAGCTATGAACCTTCATTTACAGTTTCAGACCCGTTCTGGCTGATACGGGCATTCAATATCGGCTGAACACAAATGCTCCTGGCACAAATGCTCTCTCAATCTGCTGGCCACACTTTTGATGCAGCCCAGGTTGCAGTTGGCCTTCTGGGCTGCAGATGCACATTAATGGCTCCAGCTTTTCATTCACTACTCCCCCCAAGTCCTTTTCCTCAGGTCTGCTTTCCAGCACATCATCTTCTAGCCTGTATCGATAATGAGGATTGTCCCATCCCAGGTGCAGGACTCTGCACTTGGTCTTACTGAACCTCATGATGTTAGCCTGGGCCCACTTCTCCAGCCTGTCCAGGTCCCTCTGGATGGCATCCTGTCCCTCTGACAAGTTGACTGCACCACCCAGCTTAGTATTGTCAGTTAACTTTCTGAGGGTGCGCTCAATCCCACTGTCAATATAATTAACAAAGATATTAAACAGCACTGGTCTCAGTACAGACCCTTGAAGGACACTGCTTGTCACTGCCTTCCATCTGGAGATTGAGCCAATGACCCTCTGGATGCGACCATCGAGCCAATATCTTATCCACTGAACAGTCCACCTACCAAATTAAT
>NW_010305031.1:355-3412 GCF_000700745.2 Antrostomus carolinensis | reverse complement strand
TGCTGTCAAGAGGTCCCTGCGCTGCTACCGGAGACACCGGGACTCGCCCAGTCCCTCTGCCAGTAGCTGGAGGGCTGGCCGGAGCCGTGCCAGCCGCTCCTTCAGCTCCAGTTCAGATGGAGCTAGTGAGTCCTCATCTTCATCTTCATCCTCGTCCTCCCGATCCCGGTCACGGTCATTCTCCCCACCACCCAAGCGGTGGCGAAGGTAAGTGGTGGAGCGTCTGTCTGCTTGCTGTTTGGGCAATTGCCTGGTGGCCAGTCTTTTGCAGGGGTGCCTAGACACCTCTTTGTGGACCTCCTTGATGGCTGTGTTTGATCTTTTTGTCCTCATGGCCTGCATGAAGGGGTGCTTGGCTCGCAGAGACTGGGGATGCTGCTGCGACATGCTGCCGGGGCAGTGGGTGTCTGGCTGAACCCCATGCCTGGGCCGATGTGCCTGCAAAGCCGCTGCTGAGCCAGCTTTCCTCTCTCCTCCTGGAGCACCCTGGTATGAGTTCTTGGCTGCACCTTGGCTTTTGGATGCTTTTTCTGGTGTATTAACGCAAGTGTTTGTGCTGTGGGGCTGGTGCAGCCCTGGGTGTAGAAATGAGAGGAGCCACAGTGGCAGCAGGGAGCTGCTGGAGGCAAGCAGAGAAAAACCCATCTGGGTTGGCTGCTTCAGGGGTTCCCTGCGCTCTCGATAGAGGTGGCTGTGTAGGAAAGTGGAGTGGCTTGGTCTTTGCAGGGAACATTTCTTTTGGAGTCCTTGTGCATCTGAGTAATGCACGGCCTGTCCCAGCTGGGGTGGGAGGTACTGGAGCAGGCGAGGGATCCCTCCTCTGCTCTTCCCTGGGTGTTCAGCCGGTTTTGGAGACATCCCAGGTCACTGGGCCTGAAGGGCTTGTCCAGCCAAGGCCTTTTCATGAAATGCCCCCACGGACTGGGCCATCCTGACCTGCTGTCCTCCAGGAGAATGTGGGCTGTACCAGGCAGCACACCCCGCTTGGGGCCTGGGGTTGCCTATGGCGTTGACCATCCATGGGCAGCATATTCAGAGAGGGACCCTGTTCTGGCTGGAGGCACCACAGCTTGATCCCAAGGTGGTTTCAGTCCTGCTGCCCTTAAGCTTTGCCTGGCCCTGCCAGAGAAGCTCTTGTAGGCAGGAGGCTGTGGGCACAGAAGCCCAGCCCTGTCCCAGTGCGTGCCACGTCCTTCGATGTGGTAGGAGGCACGTGTGGTCTCCATTCACGTGGCTGTTGAGTGCAACATGGATGTGATGGCTCCTGTGTCATCCTGTGCACCATGTCGGGCTCAGAACAGCAGACCTGGCCCCTCTTGGGCCCTTGCCTGGCCACGTGCTGCACAGTTCTTCTGTGACTATTTCTTGCTCTTCAGAGGCTGTGCCTGATGTGAGCCTGCTCCCTTTTCGCTGCCGTGTTTGGAGCCAAGTGGAGCGACATCTCTGTTTAATCGTTACTGCCTCTGGCAAACTGGGGAGAGGTTTCTATAGTCCAGCTCACCCTGGGGATGGGCCCTGTCTGAGTGGGGTGCTGGATACCTCGGGGAGGATCGAGGTCTTTTTCTTTCTCTGGAGCCTCATGACGCTGGGCATGGGGCGGGCTTGGCACTGATCTGTATCTCCATCCTCCAGGTACCGCTCAAGATGTTCCCACAGCTCCTCCTCCCGTTCCAGCTGTGGGTCATGTGGCAGGTCCCGGGACAGGTCCTCATCCTCATCATCAACATCCTCCTACTCATCCAGGTCCACATCCCGCAGCCAGTCCCGCTCCCCCTCACCCCGCAGGAGGAGTAACAGGCGGAGAAGGTGAGCGTGGCCACCCTGCAGGGATGTGAGCTCCCCCAGATCTATCTCCTGGCCTCCGATGTCCTGGGCAGGGGTGGACTCACTCCTTCAGTATCTCCCTTTTGTCGGGGATCGCTCTCTTGGCACTCCCCATGACCCTGTACCTCATGCCTCTCGTTTCTGCTCTGTCAGATACAGTTACGACGCACAGGACCACTACCAAAGGCAGAGGATCCTCCAGAAGGAACGTGCAATAGTGAGTGCTTTGGGTTTGGAGATTTGGGGTTCCCCAACCCATCCATCACTTCAGAAAGCCTTGGGGTCGCAGCCCGGTGGGCAGCACTGCTGGGAGGCTCAGCCAGGGCGTGGTGTGATGGGTGGCGATGCAGGGGAGGGTGCTCTGTGTGAGACATCCTGCTGAGCGGGGGGGCTCGGAGGTGCTGAGTCTCATCTCACCGAGTGCTGAGTTCCTGTCTCACGGGACGGTGCGTCCCTGCCCGCAGGAGGAGCGGCGAGTTGTGTTTATTGGCAAGATCCCCAGCAGGATGACGCGGTCGGAGCTGCGGCACCGCTTCTCTGTGTTCGGGGACATCGAGGAGTGCACCCTGCACTTCCGCTCCGAGGGGTAAGAGCTGTGGGGATATGGGGCAGCCCCGTCCCAGGGATGGCTCCTTTTGACCTTCTTCCCATTTCTTGGGGGGACAGTGCAGACCAAGGGGGGACAAACGCTGCGTCGCTGCTGATCTCCTTCCCTCTCCTCCTTCTCTGGCTCCAGGGACAACTATGGCTTTGTCACCTACCGCTATGCCGAGGAAGCCTTTGCTGCCATCGAGAGCGGGCACAAGCTGCGGCGCCCGGACGAGCAGCCCTTTGACCTGTGCTTTGGCGGCCGCCGGCAGTTCTGCAGGAGGAATTATGCCGACTTGGGTGAGTCGTGCAGCCCCCAGGCTGGGAGGGGGGCAACCTGGATCTACTCTCCATCCCAGAGGTGGGAGATCCTCATCCTTGGGGTCAGTCAGGCTTAGCTGGGCAGTGCTGCGTCCAGGGATAGTCATACCCCGAGAGCAGGTTGGACAGGGGCTCCCCATCCCTCCCTCCAGCGCTGTGGTGGAGGCCAGGTCTGCTCCTCCATCAGCCCAGTTCTGGGTCCAGAGGTTGGCATGTGAAGCCAGATGGGAAGGAGTTGCTGCAGGGTTGGCCAGAACTGTGCCGGTGACCCCATGACTCAAGGCAGCCTCTCCCCCCCCGTGTCTTCCCACCTCCAAACGGGGG
>NW_010305031.1:0-245 GCF_000700745.2 Antrostomus carolinensis | reverse complement strand
CCCGCCCCCACTTTTATACTCAAATACAAAAGACAAAAAAAGTATGGAGAGAGAAAGAGAGAGAGAGAGAGAGATGGGGTTTTTAAGAAAAAGAAAAAGGAAAAAAAGAAATTTGTTTTATATCCAATATTTAAGGAGGATGGGTCATTTGCCTTCTACCGGAGGGGCCCCGGCGAGTGGCAGCCCCAAGGTTGCCCCAGCCATGTAATAAATGTGGATGCCCAAACAGCAGCGCTGCCTCGTCT
>NW_010305030.1:0-2969 GCF_000700745.2 Antrostomus carolinensis | reverse complement strand
TCCAACCCCCCTGCTGGAGCAGGATCACCTAATCCCTGGCTGTGACCCGATGATCCTGTTGTGTTGTGTGGGAGCTGGCAGCAAGCACGTCCTTTCAGGCTTTTGGTACCAAAGCCAGCGGCTCAGACAGGCTGTGCTGGGTGAGGGGTGATGGTGTGAGCAGAAAGCTGATACATAACTCAGTCAGGTTGGGTGTGTAGGTACCAGCCAGGCCCAGGCTGTTGTACCCCGGGGCAGTCGCTGCATTGTGAGGAGCTCTGACCTAGCAGTTATTTTTTTCAACACTGACAATGTTGCTGAACTCTTTGTTTCCATCCCAGCTCTTTTATTTTGCCTCCCTGGGCATTTTCACCCCGGTGCTGGGTTCTTTTCAGGCTGTGCTGAGCAGTTAGTGTTCCTGTTGAACAGCTGTTGTGTTTTGTCTGTCAGTGACTCTCGCTTGCAGCCACAATTCCATTTGTTGGGTTTGCAGGGAGGGGGCTGTGGGAGTGCAGGATGGTTCCAGAAAGTCCCTTGCTGAGGGGAAGTGGCGTGAGAAAGTCAACCACGTCCATGACAGCCTCTGCACAGCTCCCAGGGAGGAGGTGGTGCACAGAAAGTGCCTTGTGGTGAGGATAACCCAGTGCACCACCAAAAACCAGGCTGTGCTGTGTCAAGGACTGTACAGATGTCCACTAGCCACCAGCCCAAAGAGCTGGCCATGGCCCGTCCCGCAGGCTCTGGGTGTTGCTGGGTGCTGTGTGGTGGTGCTGGTGCCAGCTCTGACTGGTCCTGAGCACTGCTGGGCGTTTGCAGCTTCAGTTACTCCAGCTGCCATTCAGTAGTTGGGCACCTCGTGGGCTCAGTGTTTACCTGTCCCACGGGGCCTCCCTAGTCCCCACTGGCCGTGACTGTGGCACTTGCAGAGTGTGACCGAGCCGAGCTCGGCTGTGCCAGGAGAAAGGCACCTGTGAGAAAATCCTCCCTGGTTTCTCTGACTAAACACTCGTGTGACAGGGGCAAGTTTAGTCTCTCAGAACTCTTCCCTTCCCTGGCTGCTCCTTTGCCATGGGCACCGTGAGGCACCAACTGTCACATCCCTTTGCCCGTGGGTTGAGTTGGGGGATGTAACAGCTGCCCCCCAGGGCAAGGGGGGAGGCGGGTGGCTGCTCACAGGGTGTGTGTCGCCCTTCACACAATCCCAGAACTGCCTCGATTCTGGAAAAGCCCTTGAAGCTCATGGAGTCCAACCATGAACCCAACACTGACCAGTCCCCTATGACTAACCCATGTCCCTCAGCACTGTGTCTACACGACTCTTCAATCCCTCCAGGGATGGGGACTCCACCACTGCCCTGGGCAACCCCTTCCAATGCCTCAGAACCCTTTCAGCAAAGAAATTCTTCCTCACATCCCATCTCAACTGCCCTGGGCACAACTGGAGCCCATTTCCTCTTGTCCTGTCCCTTGTTCCTTGGTTGAACAGACCCACCCCCACCTCTCTCCACCCTCCTCCAAGGGACTTGCACAGAGCCAGAAGGTCTCCCCTCAGCCTCCTTTTCTCCAGGCTCAACACCCCCAGTTCCCTCAGCCACAAGGGAACTCAGCACACTTGTGCTCCAGACCCTTCCCCAGCTCCGTTCCCTTCTCTGGACACGCTCCAGCACCTCCAGGTCCTTCTTGCAGTGAGGGGCCCAACACTGATCTTATTCCAAGCTCCACATCTCCCCCAGGAGTCCAGGACAGCAGCACCCCCATGTCCCCATTTACAGACCCCTCCTGCTCTGCCTTTAGTTCATCAGAGTCACGTTGCTGCTTTTAACGGGGTGCACAGAGGGCAGGAGCTGTGCTGGGCGCTGGAGTGGGGCCAGAGCTCCCCGGGCAGCGCCTGCTCCTGGGAGAGCCTCAGCCCTGTTCTGCGTGGGGTGGGTGTCCCAGCAGCAGCCACCCCCCACTCTCAGTGCCTGTCTTTCAGGATCCCTGCTCGCTGGGCTGGGAAAACTCTGCCTTTGTGGGGCAGCTCTTGGTTAACTGGATTTCCCTGGATTGTCTCTACAGACAAAGACTCTTGCTGTGTGTTAGGCTGCGATACTCAGTGTTATGAACAGTTTGGGAACTATCTAAAGAGTGAGACACTCCAACTTCCCTTAAGGCAAACGATGGACCATCCTGTCCCCGGAGATCTCTCTGGCCAGAGGAATGAATCTGTGTGTGCTGAGAGAGCTGCTGGTTTTTTCTGCACTAGACTGAACCTCTTTGGTCTGGGAGCAGCCGGGGCAAAGCTGCGCGAGGCGGCGCGGAGATTGGCTGAGCTGTGGGATTTTCCAGCTGAATTTACATATCGCCCACTGCTCTGCGTGCCTTTCTGTGTGCATCACCCCAGAGCCTACACACACACACACACAGAGAGCGGAAGAGACCCAGGAAAAGCCTGCCCACAGCTTAGGAACTTGGTCATGGTGGTGTCCTGCCGGGTGTCACCGCTCCGTGCCAGCTCGGACGGCCGCTGGTGAGTTTCCTCCAGAGGAAGGTGTTTCCCTGGGTGCTGGATGTCAGGGCTGTGTCAGCAGCGTTCCCCAGGAGCCTGCTGGGCTTTAGTGGTCGTGGCCAGTAATGAGGAGGGAACTGTTTTCATAGCCGTGTCTAGATCTCAGGGAAGGATCAGGAGGGGTCTGAAATCCCACCCCAGATCAGAAGTGGGTGCCTGTCGCCTGTCCAGCGAGCTGGAGCTGTGCTACGCTGCTTTTGTGATCCTTCAGAGTGATCTTTGCAAGGGCAGGTAACACTTGACACTGCAGCCACCCAGCAAGTGTTTTCTGAGGTTGCTTCAGGTGGTTCCAGAAGGGGGAAATCCCTGATGTTCTTTAGGTGAAGTGAGCAGAGGAGCCAAGTTTGGGAGAGGAGGCGACACCTCTGACCGCCTCCCCCTGCATCCAGAGTCACCGTGGCTCCAGTACATCAGGGGAGCCAGTTAATGCCGCTTTCCCAGC
>NW_010305029.1:0-886 GCF_000700745.2 Antrostomus carolinensis | reverse complement strand
ATAAACACCCCAAAACTCATTTTCTCCTCACAAAACTTCACTTTTTCCCTCATAAACACCCCAAAACCCCACTTTTTCCCTCAAAAATCCCCCCAAACTCATTTTCTCCTCAGAAATCCCCACTTTTTCCCTCATAAATACCCCAAAACCCCACTTTCCCCTCACAAATCCCCCTAAAACTCCACTTTTTCCCTCAAAAATCCACCCAAAAACCAAGTTTCCCTCACAAAACCCCACTTTTTCCCTCATAAACAACCCAAAACCCCACTTTTTCCCTTAAAAATTGCCCCAAAACTCATTTTCCCCTCACAAAACCCCACTTTTTCCCTCATAAACACCCCAAAACCCCAGTTTTTCCCTCAAAAATCACCCCAAAACTCATTTTCTCCTCAGAAATCCCCACTGTCCCTCAAAAATCCCCCCAAAACTCATTTTCTCCTCACAAAACCCCACTTTTTCCCTTGCAAACTTAAAAAAACCCCAAACTTTCCTCAAAGCCTACTTTTCTTCTCATAAACTTCCCCAAAAAGCCCTTTTCTACCCTCAAAACTCACTTTTCCCCTCACAAACCCCCCGAAAAAACCCTTTTCCCCCCTCAAACCCCATTTTTTCCTCACAAAACCCCACTTTTTCCCTTCCTAAACCCCTCAAAAATATCCTTTTCCCCCCAAAACCCCTTTTCCCTTCAAAACTCACTTTTTCCCCTCCCTACTCCCCACTTTTTTCCTTAGAAACCCCCAAAAACCCCTTTTTTCTCCTCAAAACTCTCCAACCCCATTTTTTCCCTCAAAACCCCACTTTTTCCTTCTTAAATCCCCCCAAAATCGCTTTTCCCCTCAAAACCCTTTTTCCCCCTCACAAATTCCCCAAAAAACCCTTTTTCCCC
>NW_010305028.1:0-470 GCF_000700745.2 Antrostomus carolinensis | reverse complement strand
AGGAATTAATTCAGAAATTATTAGAGAAGGTATTATATGTGATTTACCTTGTCTTTAATGTCAAACTACCCTACATGAAGAAAACTGGGAAATATTGCTTTGATTAAACCCATTTCATACGACATTACTTGGGCAGAAACCAGACTTTCAGGTAGTTACAAATTGCTTCCTAGTCAAACAATTGTCTGGAGGACTTTGAAATAGTTCCCTCTTCTACATGTTCTGAGCAGTATTTTAATGTACTGCTTTGGGCAGGTAATCCCTTTTAATAAAAACAAAACCCCCCAGCATTTTTAGGAAACCCAGGCATTGTGAGAGTTCCTATACAAAAAAAAAAAAAAAAAAAAAAAAGTGTCAGCTGCTTAAAAGTTCTCAAGAACAAGACCTTGGCCAGTTAGGCACAGGAGATCTTCTTCCAGATACTTCCAAAGGTAGCTATTTCTCATCACTGGCTAGTGGAAATATAGACA
>NW_010305027.1:937-1175 GCF_000700745.2 Antrostomus carolinensis | reverse complement strand
CAACCACAGGCCAAGCGTCACCCACGAAGCCACCGTCACCCCTGGAGCCATTGTCCCCATCGGGTGGCCCAGACCTGGCCGAGTTGGATGTCACCGAGTTGGCCTTGGCCACCGACCTCTTGGGGACACCAGCAGGTGACAGCAGCGAGGAGGAGGACGCTGGTGGCCCCACCCGTGGTGGCACCAGCCGTGGTGGCCCCCGGGGGCGTTACTACCCCTTCCCCCCCACCGTGGTGCC
>NW_010305027.1:382-912 GCF_000700745.2 Antrostomus carolinensis | reverse complement strand
CGTGTCCCACATCGACCAGCTGGACGGGATGGACGACGGTGGGGACAAGGGACAACGGGAGGAGCCACCCCCAGGGCCACCACCCCGGCCACCCCCCGCCGAGGACCTTCCCTCTGACATCGTGGACTTTGTCCTCAAGAACATGGCGGGTGATGTCACCAAGGCCACCGCCACGGGCGTCAACGGGGCTGCTGCTGGTGGTGGTGGCACCTCGTGGGGCAGCGGGGGACGGGGGTCCCAAGATGGTCACCGAGGAGGAGGCCCCCGTGGTGGGGACGTCTGTACGGGCCATGGAGGTGGTGACCACGGAGATGGTGGCCGTAGGCGCGTCGGTGGTGGCCTTGGCACCCATGGGGGTGACACCCGTGGAGGTGGCACCCATGGACATGTCCTTGATGGCCATGGCACCCATGGAGATGTTCTTGATGGCCATGGCACCCAAGGAGGTGACACCCATGGAGGTGGCACCCAGGGACATGTTCTTGATGGCCATGGCACCCACAAAGATGTTCTTGATGGCCGTGGCACCT
>NW_010305027.1:0-260 GCF_000700745.2 Antrostomus carolinensis | reverse complement strand
AGGGAGGTGGCACTCATGGAGGTGACACCCATGGAGGTGACACCCATGGAGGTGGCACCCAAGGACACGTTCTCGATGGCCATGGCACCCATGAAGATGTCACCCGTGGAGATGTCACCCATGGACATGTCTTTGGTGGCCACAGAACCCATGGAGATGCCACCATCACCCACGGTCACCTCGTCCCTGGAGGTGCCACCAACGGCCACGTCACCCACCACAATGGCACCCACGAGCACCTCACCTTCTCCAGCAGCACC
>NW_010305026.1:0-460 GCF_000700745.2 Antrostomus carolinensis | reverse complement strand
GGTTGGGTTCTCCTCATCATGGTGGCCACAATGTGGTTGGGTTCTCCTCAACATGGTGGCCCTAAGATGGTTGGGTTCTCCTCAACATGGTGGCCCCAAGATGGTTGGGTTCTCTTGACCATGGTGACCCCAAGTTACTTGGGTTCTTCTCAACATGGTGGCCACAATGTCAACATGGTGGCCACAATGTCCCATGTTCTTGGTGGCTCCAAGATGGTTGGGTTCTCCTCACCATGGTGCCCCCAAGATGGTTGGGTTCTCTTGACCATGATGGACCCAAGATGGTTGGGTTCTTCTCACCATGGTGCCCCCAAGTTACTTGGGTTCTTCTCAACATGGTGGCCACAAGATGGTGGGTTCTCCTCACCATGCTGAATCCAAGATGGCCGTCTCTCCTGACCTTGGTTCTCCTCCATTTCCCAGGTCGCCTTCGCGCCATCAACCCGGAAACCGGTTTCTT
>NW_010305025.1:0-1636 GCF_000700745.2 Antrostomus carolinensis | reverse complement strand
TTTTTTTTTTTAGGAATTTTGAGGAAAAAAATTCGGATTTTAGAGGGAAAAAATAAAAAACACAACCAAATAATTGTGATAATTGTGATGGGAATTGTGAAAAAACAAAAGGATTCGGGTCCTCGATGTCCGGATCCGCCCGGGAATTTTGAGTGGAGAAGAAAAGCCAAGAAACCCCCCAAAATTATGGGAAAAAAAAACAACCCCCCCCGCCCCATTCCACAGAGGAAAAGTTTCCACGTCGAGTGGGAAAAGGGAGAGAGGAGGATGGGGGAGCCAGAGAGGAAACGCTTCCGAGGGGGATCCTTCCTGATCCCAACAGAATCCAGGTGGATCCTTCCTGATCCCAACAAAATCCAGGTGGATCCTTCCCAATTCCAACAAAATCCAGGTGGATCCTTCCCAATTCCCAAGAAAATCGAGGTGGATCCTCCGAATTCCCAACAAAATCCAGGTGGATCCTCCAATTCCCAACAGAATCGAGGTGGATCCTTCTCAATTCCCAACAAAATCGATTCCCAACAAAATGGAGGTGGATCCTTCCCAATTCCAACAAAATCCAGGTGGATCCTCCAATTCCCAAGAAAATCAGGGTGGATCCTTCCCTGTTCAACAAAATCCAGGTGGATCCTCCCAATTCCCAACAAAATCCAGGTGGATCCTCCCAATTCCCAACAAAATCCAGGTGGATCCTCCCAATTCCCAACAAAATCCAGGTGGATCCTCCCAATTCCCAACAAAATCCAGGTGGATCCTCCCAATTCCCAACAAAATCCAGGTGGATCCTCCCAATTCCCAACAAAATCCAGGTGGATCCTCCCAATTCCCAACAAAATCCAGGTGGATCCTCCCAATTCCCAACAAAATCCAGGTGGATCCTCCCAATTCCCAACAAAATCCAGGTGGATCCTCCCAATTCCCAACAAAATCCAGGTGGATCCTCCCAATTCCCAACAAAATCCAGGTGGATCCTCCCAATTCCCAACAAAATCCAGGTGGATCCTCCCAATTCCCAACAAAATCCAGGTGGATCCTCCCAATTCCCAACAAAATCCAGGTGGATCCTCCCAATTCCCAACAAAATCCAGGTGGATCCTCCCAATTCCCAACAAAATCCAGGTGGATCCTCCCAATTCCCAACAAAATCCAGGTGGATCCTCCCAATTCCCAAGAAAATCGAGGTGGATCCTTCTCAATTCCCAACAAAACTGATTCCCAACAAAATCCAGGTGGATCCTCCCAATTCCCAAGAAAATCGAGGTGGATCCTTCTCAATTCCCAACAAAACTGATTCCCAACAAAATCCAGGTGGATCCTCCCAATTCCCAAGAAAATCGAGGTGGATCCTTCTCAATTCCCAACAAAACTGATTCCCAACAAAATCCAGGTGGATCCTCCCAATTCCCAAGAAAATCGAGGTGGATCCTTCTCAATTCCCAACAAAACTGATTCCCAACAAAATCCAGGTGGATCCTCCCAATTCCCAAGAAAATCGAGGTGGATCCTTCTCAATTCCCAACAAAACCATCTCGGATCCGGTGTGGAAATCCCGGAGAGGAGCCCAAGGACAGAAGGACCAAGGGGAAGAGGAAGCCGGGAGACAAGTGCAGCGCTGGGTCCCACAACAGGACCCAAA
>NW_010305024.1:39566-41903 GCF_000700745.2 Antrostomus carolinensis | reverse complement strand
CTGCCGTTCGCCTTCCTGGCGGCGGAGCCGAGACGGTCCCGCAGCTCACGGGCAGAGAGGGCTCTGACTGACCCTTTCTGACTGCTTTTCCATGCCCGTATCTGGCATGGAAAGTGCTTTTCTAACAAAAAGGGAACGAAGGAAGGAAGCTTGTTACGAATTTTGGGTTTTCGTACGAGTTTTCCAGCCATTCACCGCTGTCCGGCTTCGCAGCTCCGGGTCAGCCGCGGTGGCTGGAGAGCGGGTTCCACAGCTCCGACTCCTCTGCCCCACGAGTCCTGCCACCTCGTACCACGCACAGCTCCTCTCTGCGCGGCTGCTCTTTAAGTAAAGGCATTTCTTTTCAGTGTCGCTGTAATTTGCTCTTAATTGGGCATTTCTTTAAGGGTGAAAGGACTTTTTATTTTCCTTCTGGATTTCCAAGTAACGCTTATCAATCAGCACAAAATGCACTTTACCAATTTGAGCATCAAGTTGCCATGCCAAAGTTGCAGTTGTGCAATGACTTTGCATCACTTCAGGTTATGAAACAGCATCAAGCAGTGAGTCAGACTTCACAGAGCAGTTTAATAAATGAGATTGTATTAGTTTAATTTGGGAGGAGGAATAGCAAGAAATTCTGTTGACTTTTTATTCAGGCCGATTCAAAAGGATCATGGTGAGCAGATTTTGCTCACTTTTCTAACCTCTATCCTATGTTGCTCCCTAAGATGGTTTCCTCCATTTTTGTAAGCCTCCAGGTCAAATACGTGGAAAAGTCCGTGAGCTGAAATATGGGCAGTAATATAGGATATATATGACAAAGAAATTACTACATCCCACTCTGTGGCTACCTCTACCTGTAATGTAAGAGGTGATGCCTCTTGTGCTATGCTGAAAGGAGATGCTGGGTGGCAAGTTACCAGCTCGGCCAACAGAGGTATCAATCATCATCAGATCACGGTTCAGCCCACTGGACACCTGTCAAGCCCTGGGAAGATTCGTGGTTGTGACCTTCACGTCTGATGCTTTCAGAGGCAAAGCCTGGGGCAGAGCCCAGGTCCTGCAAACCACTGCAGCAGCCCAGGTAGTAACGCTGCAGCTGTGAGCACACCTCAGTGCTACCCTTTTGTGTCTGGTTTGCTGTAAAGACCACAGACCACTTGTAAAGCACTTGAGACTTACCAGTGGTGATGCCCCATGAAGGCCTTGCTGCTCTGAAAGCATCCCTTGGGTGTGGTGCCTGTTACATTTTACCCTGATAAAAGAACACCTGGCAAGCGGAAGGGTCAGGCCTAGGCTGCACTTAAACTAGAAATAGCCAAGAGAAACTGAACTTTTTAAAGAATAGATGTGGATGGCACTTTCCAAGTAGGTGGACAAACAAGAAGAAGAAAAACCTACAGCAGGAGGTTGGGTAGCCATTTAGAAGGAAGGTTGTCAAAAGGATGTTTGGTCTTTAAAATACACTGCATGTGGAAGGTTTTATACAAACATATGTAGGAAAAATTAGGAGAGATTGTGCAGTAAATGGGAAATTATCACCTGGGGAGACTTTGTTCTAGCGTACGTTTCAGTTCCCACTATGTGAATCTTCAATGAATCACAGATTTATTTGCACAACTTGTGCTCTGCCATTTTAAAGGAAGTGTAACCTGGGCAGTGAGATTTGTTGTCTCTAAACATGATGAGTACACCTTGTCTTATATCCTTAAATAAATACCATAATTTTTAAAAATTATTTTTTAAATACACCATACACTTACTTATTAGGTATTTATATTGTATTTCTATTATATATACTGTTTTAAGTTGCTCTATTACTTGAGGTTAGAGTACCAAGAGAAGACTGCTTTTTTGTGGTAGCCGTATTCTGTGTCACAGACTGTGATTTAACTTTGGTTTTAGTGTTGCAGTTTCCCAGGAGTTAAAGCCACAACAGACATCCATAGTTTATCAATATAAATTAAGTAAGTATGCACCCCTTAATTCTTCAGACAGCTATCTCGGGAAGAAGCCTTTTCCCCAGGGAAAATCTGCATGCTGCCTCTCAGACCTGAGTAGAAACTTATCTGCCTTCCAAAAAAATACAGTGTAGAGGATGAGAGAGAGCGTATATCCCTTGGGGACTCCCCTGACCTCTAGTGCTTTCACAGCTTTGTCAATCTACCTCAAAAAAGTGGTGACTAGAAACCCCAGAACTGTGCAGGCGATTTAGCCCTGCTGAGAGATTTTCCTTCCTGTTTTTAATGTGATAGCTATAATTTAAGTCCTGTGTGACTGGGTAGCCAGTACAGAGTCACACAAAAAAGGGATTAGTTTATCAGCACATAGGTATAAGAAAATGCAATGGAAGTA
>NW_010305024.1:17846-39547 GCF_000700745.2 Antrostomus carolinensis | reverse complement strand
GACCAAGCTCTCCCTGGGAGTGCCCAGAGAAGGGGAAGGGACTTACCTGCCTTTCAGAGACCTGCTCAAAGCAAAGAAGTGGTTTAGTTAATTTTTCATCCAGCTGAAGCAAACCAGTTCCTCTGTTATATCTAGTCCCTATTCAGGTGCACCTCACACCTTTTTTGGGGTGCACAATGTTTTTTCCAGAAAGAGGAAGACATGAAAGCTTCTGTTTGATTTTCTGCACATTACACCGCCATAGAGAAACAACCTGCAAAAAGACAGAAGCCTATTAGGCAGCAAGTTGCAGTATTGGGTTTTTTTCCCCCTTTTATTTCTCCTGTTACTTTATGTAGCTGGAACCAGCTTTGGGCAAGTTGCATGTTTTGAGTACCTAGAAAAATTATTTTAACATGTTTGTAAAACAAACTGGGCTGCTGCAGCCCTCGCTGCACTGCTGAAACTACCTGAAGTCAGACTAGGGCTAAACAGAAAATAGGCAGGATGATGAAGAGAATGTTGCAGGGCAAAGATAAGAAGTGGAAACAGAAATAAGCAAGTTAAGCATGTGTGAGGAGAAAAGATTTCCAACTGCGGTGGTTCCTAGAGGCAGATAGCTGCTGGACACACTGCAGATACCATCACCCACAGATGTCCAGGTTTCTTCAGTATGAAAATCAGTGTGCAGGAATATTGTGCAACCAAGAATATTGTCTCACCTTGAAGTAGATCTGGGATATGATTGAGAAAGTAATAATTATTCCTAGGTTGTGTAATCTAGATGCAGCCAGAGGGGCTGCGTTAGCAAGTCTGTGCTGTGTAAATTATCACCAAGTAATTTCAGGATTATCAGCTATACACTAAAAGGAAGTCAGGGCTGATAATCCTTTACATACTGTGTGATTACATTACTTTGAAAAAACATAGTGGGTGTTCTATAGATGTTGCACAGATGTAGTGCTGCACAGCTAACCAAACAAATGCTACAGCTCTGACCAAAGGCACCGACCGACTCGCAAATGCATCCCGGCCTTTTACACCGTCTCTCACTAAAGACCTACACCAGGTAACAAGAGGAAGATGGTCACGGCTTCTTCCAAAATCAACTAGTGCTGTTCCCTGAGTTAGCTACTGCTTTGTATGGGAAACTGATACGAGTATTTCATTTCTTGAGAATCAAAATACAGGAACTCCCACTGCTGCTGGACAGCTGTGGCACTAGGCTGAGCCTGCCGACACATCCTGATCTTGCTGCATGGCTTTGTTTCTCTTTCTCCTTCATACTATGCAAGAGAGAGCATTTTGCCATGCTTGGGAAGTCCTGAGAAATACTACTGGAAAATATAATTAGTACTAACAGTAATCAAAAGATTGGGACACCAACATCCAATTCAAGCCAGTATGTTCAATCTCTTAACTTCTGTTTCTTCCCCTTTCCTGTTTGTGCACAGCTTCACTTTCCCTGTTTCTTTGATTTGTGCCTTCCTCATTTCTGTTTGCCTGCCTGATTTTCCTTCTCTTGCCTTAAACTTAAGAATTATTTCAGCATTCTTCCTCCAAAACACAGAGGGACAGATGCGTAGCTATGTTATTTATTCACTAATGACTACAGTACTTTTCCAATTCGATAGCATTTAGCACTTTCAGCATGCAAAACGCTTTCAGACTTTCTTCCCTGGGGAGAAGCTGACAGAACCCCTGACAAAAGTCCTGTTGCTTAACAGCTGCAGGAAACCACCCTGATACTGTTATGTCTAAATAAAGCATAAACCCCTTTGGGTCCTTGCTTATCACTTAAAAAAAAAAAAAAAAAAAAAAAGATTTGCCAGCCACAGTGGAGCTACACAGCTGACCAGCACTTTACAGCATGTGCAGAGAGCTAAGCTTACTGTAGGCAAAGCAAGAACGACAGGGTTAAGAATTAGTGAGATCTTAGTAACTTTAATTTTCTAACTTAAGCTTTGGGAATTACTTATCTGAAGGCAACCAAAGAGAATCATTGTGCTTGGAGCTCTCGTTCCCCTTACACCTCGTTGCTCCTGCACATCCCGTTGTTCCCTCCCATCCCGGTAAAAGCAGAGCCTTTTGTGCTGTCAATACAGGTGATGGGCAGTGTATGCTGCAGCTGACAGCCTGCTCCCTCAAGGAAATAACAATACAGGTCTAGGCGTAGGAGAACATTAACTCCTTTGGTCCATTTAAGACTCTCCCTGGTAAATAGAAAGTAGAATCCATGAGGCGGGAAGTATGGCAGCAACGACTACAGCAATGAGCTATGCAGATTTTTTCCTCCCTTCCTTGTTGTCCATCCTCCACCCAAGACCTAATTGATACTGTTCCAGCAGACTAGCACGTTGTCCTCCCACTTCTCCCCAGCCTGAGTTCTGAATTCTTCCCTGCTTAGTTTTTCTTCCACTCTTCATTCTTTTGTTCTGTTTTTGACTTTGGCTGTTGTACTGCTTTGCCTGCTGCCTTTTTTGTGTGCATTCCTACTCTGGCCTCCCACGACTCTCCTGAGGCATGCCCACAGCCCAGCAGCCTACATGCCCTTTCTTGTTTACTCCTTACAAACGTTCTCATCCTGCGCGCTTTACCAGTCCCTCCACACTCTGTTTCGCCTTCAAAATTCTGCTCTGCTTCTGTCACCAGGATTTTTATTGATCCCATGCAGTCTGGCTTGTGATCCCAGCCACTGAAATCTCTTCATTAAATATGCATAACTGTCTGGGTAGAGCCCTGAATACAGGGACAAAAACCATAATGCAAGTGAGCTCCCTTGCTGGCCAGGTTTAAACCTGTTCTCCAAACAGAAATCCACAGTACCAGCAGAACTGCAACAATGTGATGTCATCTGTGCGCCATTTCCTATCAGTTTAACCACATCTATTACAAGTGGGATTTCCTCTTCCCCGCTCCCTGCCTCCCCATCCCAGCAGTCATAACTATAGCAGTAAAAACTTTTAAACGTAGGCCAAGACAACAGCCAAGTCCACAGGGCACTGTTCTTTGACAAGCCTCTGAAATGCTGTTTGCTCTAGAACTTTCTCTCCTGGGGCTTCCACAGTTGCTCTTTCCCCACTTCTGCAATCTCTCTTGTGATTCCTTCCTGCTGTTGCCACCTCCTGCAGAACAGATGAATAGGAATTGGGCGTATTTGGCTACTGTATATTTGAAAAAATAATGCTTTTTGGTTCTGCCCTCTTTTATCATACCTCTTATCTGTTTATATTTTAGCAAATATAGCTTTGAGCAAACACAGCTTTTCTGTAGAATTTGGCTTTTGGACAGAAAATCTGCAATGAAGCTTTTTCCTGCTTACTTTTTTTTACTGCTGCCTGTACTTGTTAACTAAAGCAGTGCAGCCTACCAGAACAAGGCACGACTTTTAGTTTTACTTCTGTAGGCAAATTTAATCCAGTACACTTTATGGGCTTGGCAGCTAAGATTGCTGCAACTGATTGAGTGCTTCATGAAGAAGCCACAGGTGTACTCCCCACTTATCCACTAAGATCTCCTTCCTTGTTTAGCAAAACATCATTTAAGTACTTAACTTCTCATTGTCTTCCCTGGTGTTTATTTTCTGAGGCAGCTTCTCAAGTGTCTGCTACTAATTCACATCACTCTTACTAGTCATTGAGCATCCTTAGCACCATTTTGAGGCTAAAAATGAAACACAATGTATAAAATTTTGATAGAGCACAGGAAAGCACATTGTTTTCTTACTCTTGACTATGCCATTCCATTGAGTGTATGGACATTTTGGTGAATACAGAAATAAACACTTCATTTTAAAAAATTCTCCCCAGAAGTGGAGTTCATATAATATCAAACTGCTTTATTCCTCTGGCATACTTACAAATGAGAATATTTATGTAGGAACAGGTTGCCCAAGGAAGTTGTGGATGCCCACTCCCTGAAGTGTTCAAGGCCAGGCTGGATGAGGCTTTGAGCAACCTGATCTAGTGGAAGGTGTCCCTGCTGATGGCAGGGGGGTTGGAACTAGATGATCTTTAAGGTCCCTTCAAATCCAAACCATTCTATGATTCTATGAAAATTCAGTAATCTTACACCAGAAAGCTGAGGGGGAATTAAAGGCTTCAGCACCCACCCCCACCAAATATAAACAATAGGTTCCTTTATGGGGGTGAGTATTGTCCACGGAACCTGGTACAAGATCCGTTAATTTCAGCTGCAGTCTTTCTCAGTGACAGGACTAGGCTGTGGGTCAGATCCTACACATGGGTATATTTCTAAAATCAGCTAAAAATGGAATATTTTTATAGCTTCATTTAAAAATTGCTCTGCCAATCACCTTATTTGGGTTTGTTTCAGATTCACTGTCTCAATGGAAGTGGTACTAGCCTGGGCCCCAGCAGTGGGTTTCACATTCCTGCCCCATGCAGGAGGATATTTAGGAAGCAGGATAACCAAAAAGGAAATCCCAGTGTGGTATGAATCTCTACAGAAGCCATCCTGGTGTCCACCTAACTGGGTGTTTGCTCCTGTTTGGGGAACTCTCTATACATCTATGGGGTACGTTTTTCACGTTGTATTAAGGCACTTATCTGATCTCAAAATTACTTATTGTATAATGCTAGACCAGAGAACTATGACTGTATTCCTGTGGCTGTATGTTTGTAAGAAACTGTGTCAAGGTGCCTGTTTAACAGGTAAAAACACGTTTTGGGAGTTGTGTGTGGGTTTGATAGGACATTTTGTATGCATAGGTATCCACATCAAAAGCAGGAGTTTGAAAAGCTGCCATTAACGTGCTTTGATGGGACCTGCCAAGCTGGCAGTGAGGGAGCAAGACAGCACAGGGATTTCTTCTATGTATGTCCTTCAGTAGCTTTAGGAAAATAAAAAAAGGGGGGGGGGAGGGCAGCAGAAATTGGGATAGAATTGTTCTAACAGAGCTGAATTAAAAGAAACCAAAATAAAAATATACGTATCCTTTTGAATAAAACAGCCAGGCTGTTAAACTGTAAATATTTGAAGCCATCTACTGCCTTCTTATTTAACTAGTTTAAAAATACTTGACAGCACAGCAATTACTGTCAGATGAACAGAGAATCACAAGGCCAAATACCATTCCCACAGGTACCTTAAAAGTTTAATAATACTATATTTTGGCAGCTGTTACTTTTAATAAGATGTAGCAAAAATATTTATAGAGGTAGGTTCTCTCAGGAAACGGGGCAGTTCTGATACTCCTCACAGACTGCTCTAGAAGCTGTCCACCCAACATTATGTGCTTTTACACTAACCCTGCCGAGCTGTGCCATAGAGGAGAGGTAGCACTCTGCTCCTAGAGCCTCCAGAGAGGTCAGTGCAGCCCCCAAGTGCAGAGTAGAGCATTGCTTTGTGTCTCTTCCACACTTGGTCATTAGGAACTAGCTACATACCAAGATTCAGCACCTTTTTCCCTAGTGATCAAATATACATTGTTGCTAATCCAATAGTAATAGATTTGAGGCTGCAATATGCCCTGTATACCTTATCCGTGCCATTTCTTCCAGCATGACAGCATATTTTAAGTGATTTGTAGTTTGTCTATAGGACTGCCTTAACTATATAAAGTTTCAAAGATATCACATCTTTTCCAAATTAACATTACATAGTTGTCCTGCAGATTATCTTAAATAATGCAACACCTGTTGCAAAATACAGCAACGATGCAATGTCTGAAACCATATCTGAATGCTAAATTGGCTCTCACATTCTCTCATTTTGGTTTCATTTTCTTTCCAGAAAAGCTTTGTAATTTTTATAGCCTTATGTACTGGCCCTCCTTTCCTTTCAGTATGCTCCTTTCTTTCTCCTCTTACAGAGTATATTTTTAAAAACTGCTCTCTACTCTTGCATATTCCAAGAGTTAGCATTTGAATCAGATCATTACTGTCCTGTGAATATAAAAAATTGCCTTTTATCAGAGAGGCAAGAGCTGAGTGGCTTTCCCGTGAAGGGCTTCCTTCAAACTGACTGCATAATTTGTAACCCTGTTTCTGAATTCCTCATCATAAACCTGGATATCAAGTCAAATATTTTAAAAATCTAAACTGTGACTATACATCTAGCTCAGTGAAAAGATCATATTTATTACCAGGCCTTTTCTTCTGTAATCCATCACGTGCACACATTCCTTGAGTGATCGAGAAATCCCATTCCTTTAGAATCTCTTGAATATAACAGTAAAAAATAACTAAAAGCAAGATTTAATAAGGTTTTGTGTCTTTCTTGACATTTAGCTTCCTAGCAGATTTGTACATCGTGATCTTGGTCTGAAGTCAAATTTAGATGTATCAACAACTGCAAGTCCACACTGTGGCTCTATAAATCACATAGGAACAGATTTGGGTTCTGATGGCTTTTACAAAGATAAACTGTTAAGTTTCTAATGCTTACCCCCTATCACCCCCCAGACTTTTTTTTAAAAAAAAAAAACAAAACCACAAAACAAAACCAAACCTCTCTGCAAGCTGCCAAGACATCAAAGCTGCATTGTTCAGCCCTTATGAAAGTAATGGCCAAGAAGCAAGCTTAGGTCACTAACTGGGTTAAACAGAAAAAAAGAAAATCCTTCTTGTATAACCAACAAATGAGGACAAACTCCTCACAATTACTCCTATGGATGTTTGTGTGCTCCTAAAAAAGGAATGCTTACAAGTTGGTCTCCATCTTTGCTCCACTGTGAGCAGAAATACGTATGGACCGTCTGCTGCCCAGCATAGTGCAGAGGCCAGTTGACATTCCTACCAGAATGGAATCAGTATTCAGTTACTAACTCTGAAACAAGGATGGAATTCCAAATGTTGGTATTTTATCCAGGGGATTCTACTGTAGTCACCTGGAATGGCTACAGTCATCTGGACTGAAATGTAGTTTATGTCTAAAGGGAAAGTCAAACAAGAGCAGAAAAAATAGTCTTAGGTGATGAATGTTCCCTGTTCTAATCAGGCTCCTTCAGTGCAAAAAGAAACTTTACATTTTGCACTTTACAGTGCAAAAAGAAACTTTACAATTACTTTTACATTAGTAAATCTCCCAAATCCTAAGAATTCCTGTCTTTAGCAGCATACATTCTGGGATCCCTCCAGTGAACTGTTCTTCTGTGGCATTAAGAACTGTTAAAAATCTTCAAAATGTTTTTGAAAGATCTTTCAGTAGCCAGGATACTGCAGACAGGAAGGGTGCTGGATGCTTCTTGTGGTCAATTCTTTCTACATAACTCTCAAAATCTTTGTTCTCCTCATCTTTGTCCCCTTCCTTCTGAGAAGTACATATAGAGTCCCTCCTGCTCTAAGACCATCCATCCTCATACTCACCTGTGCTTTGAGATGCCAGTCAATTCCTACTTCTCCTATATTAATTTCATCCACTTAAAAAGTTACTGGGTTATGTTTATTTTTTTAAAAATTTATTTTAAAAGCACTATCTCCCAGTACCAATTAACAGTTTCTTCAATATTTAGACTTACCTTTTACCCTTGCATCTTAAGACTTGCTTCCATTTCAACATGGAATTCTCTTTTAAGACTGAAATGCAGGAGGTCGTCTGCTTCTCTGCACCTAGAAGTGGGAACTCTGACAGGATAGGGAATTTTTCTTCCTCCGTATTGCTATCTGCAGCAGGGGATCAACCCTGTGCAGTCAGTTACTGTGCCGAGTAGTACCTGGATATCTAATTTTCCAAACGAATTTAGACCCTACCACTGAAGTAATTTCATTTGATCAAGAATGTGTGTTTGCTTTCTCATCAGTGTACTGAATTACACCTTACATTTACTTTCTCCAGATATGGCTCCTACCTGGTATGGAAAGAACTGGGGGGCTTCAGTGAAAAGTCGGTGGTCCCTCTTGGTCTGTATGCAGGGCAGCTGGCATTAAACTGGGCATGGACTCCAATATTTTTTGGAGCTCACAAAATGGGATGGGTAAGTGGAAAAGTAAGTTTCTTTATCATAGGCTTCTGCTGTCATTTGCAAGGTGCTAAGACGAAAGTTTTGAGTCACGATCTTTTCTCTCTGAAAATGAGCCCAAGTAGAGGATATTGGCTTGTAGAAGTTTTCTAAAAGTTTTTTTAATGCATGCCAGCAGCCACCTGAGAGAACTTACATATCTACAACATCCTTAAATGTTTAGATTTCTGCCACCCTTTTATAAGAGCTTTGTGTGACTAGAAAATGTAAACATTTATGCCTTAGTAAAATTCCTAGGTATCTCTGGCAAACAGCAATGATAAGAAGCTTATCATAACATTAGTCAGGTAATTAGCACCCATTTTAGACAACACTAATTTTCTGCAGTCTGAAGAGAAACAGCTTGCCTCAAAAATAAAAATCAGTACTAAAAATAAAAACTATTTGCCTGCTTGTCTAAATATATACACAGTGATGTAACAGTGGAAGACTTTCCAATCCACCATCGATTCATTCACACCACGTATCTTCAGGCATCTATGACATGAAAAAAATGGATAAGTTTACTGAGCTAAGTGGCTTGCTCAAAGTCACACTGGATTTGTAGCCTATGTCACACTTTCTGCTGCCAAAAAAAAGGGTGTGGGTGAGAGGGATTTTATTCTCCCTCTCCTGCTCTCAGCTGCAATGCCCTTTTTGTGACTGTTTTATTGTTTTATGTGTCAATTCAACTCGTAACTCAGCAGAAATCTTTTCCTGGCTATTTTTCTGAGACAGAACTGGCTCAAGTGCCAGAGCTAAGTGGAAAGAGCCACACAAAGACTATCTAGTCAAGAAAAATGCAAGAACTAAAACCATCACTAACCACCTTCCTGTGTTTCAGGGGCTGGTGACCCTCCTGCTCACAACTGGTATGGCAACAGGTACAACTGCTTCCTGGTATAACATCAACAAAACGGCAGCTTATTTGATGGTTCCTTATTTAGCTTGGCTAACCATGGCTTCTGCACTCAATTACCGTTTCTGGAAGGACAATCGAAACAAGAAACAACCTGAATAAACAGTTCTCAGCCAAGAAGTTTTTTTTTTTCCACAAGAGTTTTCTAAATAAAGTTATGACCTTATTTTATTTTTAGCTGAACTACTTAGACCATTAGTTTACTAATTACAAACTGACAAAGCAGTACTTGTTTAAAACAAACATGTCTTTACTGGGCAAGTCAGAAATGGGCGTATACTTGACTGGGTTTTATAGCAAACTAAAAGATTACTGACTAAAAAGTACTAGTTTTCTATATTACAGCACTACATTTCATATGACAACAGCATTTTAACTATCACCAGAAATAAGCACGAACTCCAACTTCATTATGTTCAGAGGAAGAAATCCAGACATATATTAACACAGCTTCTAGAAAACTCCCAACAGTGACAGGCATGACTGCAGTCTGAATCTTTTGTGTTTACCACTAGACACAGTGCTTTAGTGCTATGATGTGTCCCACTACAGCTGACAGGCATTTATCTTTGGGGTCATTGTACTCCATGTTTAACCGTTTTAAGACAAGATCTTTTTCACAATTTGTGCCTTCCCACTTGGAAGCGTTGTAAAATCTAGTGTCAGCTAAGTGCGTTAAACTACATGTAAACTTGATAACCGTGTTCCTCGGTTTTTATTGGTTTTGAATGGTTTTGAGCAGAATACTGAAGGCAGCAGGATGCTATAAACTCAAAGATAGCCTCTTCATCTCTTCTCTTTACCATTGCAATGGGCAAGACAAAACAGGAAATTCAGAGCACCTAGACAGAAAATCAGAGGACCTAAATATTCAGCAGCCCCCTGCATACACCTCTGAGGCATCACCAGCAGCACTGGTGCTGCCCAACAGCACGAGCGTACTCCACCCAGACCCTCAGTGTGATGCCAGTTCACCACTAGATCTGGACAGCAGAGCTGGCAGCCAGGCCATGGGTGGGACTGTTGCCCCGCAGAGCAGTACATACACCATAGCTACTGTGTCTCCTACCTGCACCTTCTCACTTTAGCTGCTTAGAAAGGGCTTCTCTTCTTCAGAGCTATGGTAGCTGACGTAGCAAGGTCTAGGATGCTTAGTTCAACCAGTTGCTTCCTATAAGATAAAAAGATCTCTTTCGTCTAAGAGCACAAAACCAGACTGTTTTTGCCTACAGCTTGTGGCCCCACTGTATAAATCTTACTGCTTTTTAAAAGTCATTCTTTGGGTTTGCTAAGTGTGACATCACTTTTCCCTTTGTGATGAGGGAAACCTTCCCCTTTACTCACATCCACAGGCACTTTTGTTAGATGCTTTCAGGTACTTTGAGGACAAAGTGCCTTTTTGTCTCCTAAATGGACAAATAACTCTGCTGAGCAGCGCTGCATGTCTGCTTACATCCAGTCTCAAGCACCCATTACTATATTCTGTATCACAGACTTTTTCCCTATCGGCGGGTAGTCACACCATCTATGTTAAGCACTTCACCATGTTTCTTTAATCACATTTAAATAAGAAGTCCATAAAAGTTCCGACTCATGAACAGGAGACTGATATGGCTGTCAGCACCATTTTTGACTGTGCAATCCAGCTCTCCCTTCTACTTCACCCGTGCAGTGACTGAATTTTCATAAAACACAGATGGTTTATTTCTCCAGCCTATGTTCCAGGCAGTGGCAAGAAGTAGGTTTCTGCAGACCAACCTGAAATAGTCTAGAATATCCCTCTCCCTTCCTGATCAGGAGCGGTAACATGCTGCATATTTGCAAAGCTTGAACCAAGGTTTAGAAGATGTATACATTTTATACAACTGTATTTCACTCTCAAGCAGATCTTGATTGCTGCAACTAGCTTAAAAAAAACCACTACCCACATAATACATACTTCATGACTTTTTGCAATTTGCACATGCATACAAAGCAACATAAATACAGCCTAAAATTGCTAAATTTCAGCCAAAAATAAAAAGTGGGAGGAGAGATTAGGAATGATTAATTTTAAACTGACACCCCACTCCCAAATACCTCTATCTTAAGTTATAAACTCTGCAGTCCAAAGACTGCTTGGGCTTCTAATAGTCTCTCATATCTCTTTCTTTCCTTCAGGCTTCTGCATTTCTGTGCTGCTCTAGACATTGCATCCTTCTCACTTCCTGCCTGACCCCTTCTCAAAAATCTAGTTTAAGAGGCAGATGAAGGATGACAGCCAGCAGTAGAGTTCCTAAATGTTGTGGGTTTTGTTTGCTTTTTCATAAATAAAATAAATGGGAAGAGCCATCAAATCTTTCATCTTATTACCCTAGTAGTTCATTGCACTGAAATACCAAATTATTTTCCCATCAGAACCTTTTAGATCTTTGTATAAGAGGGAGAGATAAGAAAGAGATATACCAACTCCAACTTGATGATTCAGTAAATTATAGTTTTAATGTTGACACGGGGAACTTATGCAATGTTTCCCAGCAAGCAAGCAATCAGGCTACCTGAGAAACAAGTCAATTGCTCCAGTTACCGTCCTATTTTGAGGTCTCCCATATTCAATAAATCAGACATTTGGTCAACACAAACTGATTATTTATAGAACTAAGCAAGACAAGGAAAATATAGACAAAATTATTATCAATACAGTATATGGTATACGCATATTCTTTCGATATGAATTTTTTTTTCCTAGGTTACTAGTATAGGAAAATAGTTGCATCAGCAGCTCATAGAACTGAAATATAAATCTTGCTGTTAAGCATATCTGGGAAGGAAATTAATAGAGTCAAGCCTCCTGTGGCTAGACAATGCACGTCACATGGCAGCTGTCTGTTTCATCCAGAAACAGGGCGCTGAAGACATCATTAAAAAAGGTAGGGTGGTATTTGCAGGCTCTATCACAGTCAGGATTAAAGTTCACCTCCAGGATCTGAGGCTGCATAATTCTTTTCCCTGTAAAGGAGAACACAAACACTGCCTCTTAATACAAGCCCTACAGACATCCTGAATAACTACCTGTCTTTAAATACAGAGATTATGGAAAATGACTGGGAAAAGCCATTTTTTATGACCCAAGCTGGCAAGCCAGTAAAATGTTTTTATTTTAGTGGGTTTGATTTTTTTTTTGGAGGGACAGAGGTCTGTTCTACCATCGTTATCCAGAGGACAAATATCCAACAGATTCTGCAGTCACTGTGCTAATCCAATGCTTTATAATAAATGCCTTAGAATAAAAATTTGCAGTGATTTAATAGGATCTCCCAATACAGCCCATCTTGCTGGACAGTCTGAAGCATCTTCCAGAAAACTCTGCTTCTCCTTTCACATTTCAGTACAAACCTTCCTTTCTTAAAGCTCTTAGATATCTACCTTTCTATTTCTAGCAGCCCTGTTACTTTACGCTCCAGCCACTCCATCTCACTCATAGAAATAAATAAGTCAGGAAGTTTAATTTTCTCTTAAAACTTCTTCAGTACAGTTCAGAAACAAATGAATTCTGTGCAAAGAGAATTTTATTTCCTGTCTGGTGCTGAGATCATAAGTGACGGTACAAACTTCTGATGAATAGGTAAACTATACTCTGCTCTGCACAGAAGCAATTAACCTATTTATTTGTCCATAGGCTGCCTACAGCATCACAGCCGTGACTTTGGCACCCACACCCCCACTTTCAAAGGCTAGGGACTTAGGCAGTTCAGCCAAGGCTGTCATGTGAGCTTGGTCCTTTTACTACAATAGTTTTCCTCGAGCTAGTAATAACAGCAAGTTGCTTTGCTTCTCCTATTCAAGACAACTCTAGGACAGCTGAAAGAGCATCAACATGGACGTAGCAGAATGAAATTCAACCCCTTGCTCCACTTAATTTGAACAGGAAAGGCTCAATTGTACACCTCCTGTTTCTCAATCATCTCACTCCATGAAAGTGATTCAATAGTTACCGAATCAGCCACTGTGGGACTGGGCTAGGGGTACCCACCCAAAATACAACATCTCATCACTCCTCCAGCAAACCTGTGCACGAGGAATGAATTTTTCCTGTCTCCCGGGGACTACAATGTCACAAGAAAAGAGTACCCACAGTTCTGTTTAATACTCCCCAAGCAGTCCTTTTTGTGTTGGTGCCTCTGCTGCTTTTCTACCTACAAGACACATGTCTGAGTTGGGTACATTTATAGAACATTCTTGAGCCTCCTGGTGAGATAATAAAAAACTCACCCCGTTTGGCAAATTTTGCTACCAGTCCTCCAAACTGGATGGAAGAAAGGCTCCAGGTAGCTGTTAGCCATGCTGCAGTACTACCATGAAGCACCTTCATGTACATGTTCTTGCAGAGACTTGGCAACAACTGAGAGACAGTTCCTGAGGACATCAATAGCACTGAAGTGAACGCCGTCCCTTCCCTGCTTTATTAACTAACTGTGCATTGAAGACACTGGGCCAAGCCTGGAGGCTACAGATAGCAAGATGTCTCTAAGGTTTTCATGGAGACACACATATTTCAGACATTCTCTCACCATAAATGCAAATGAAAATTTGCTGTCAGAATGACTAGATTGCTGCACAGTTGGGTTTTGTGTGTGTTGGTTTTGACTTTTGTTTGTTGGGTTTTTTTTTTTTTTTTTAAACAGAAGGGCAGTAGCAAGGGGACAAGGGAAACAAGGACTCAGCCCAGCACAGTTGACAGCTCCCCCATCATTACTGCTAAGCAGCATAGCAGATGCTAACGCCATGGATCTGCAACTCCAGATATGTTTTGATGTCAGTGGGAGGCACAGAGTACACAGCTCATGCTGCTTGGAAAAATAGTAAGAGTTCAGACAGAAGAAATAAATTTTTGAAAAGGTTCACAAATATAAAAGAAGTCAACATTCAAAGAAATAAGCTTCTCACCATCTCTGCTGGTGTCCCATTTAAGCATCAAATCAATGGCATATATTGCTCTTGATGATGGATAATCACAGATGCCCAGAGGAGCAGGTTTAGCTGAAGCAACTTGGAACAATTCAGCAAATGCCTTAAAAATATTTGCCTAATAACAGAAAAATGGCTCTGAATGAGAACTGACATTCTATAAAAGCAATAAATAGTGTTCTTAACTTCAATTCATATAGCTTTTGAAAGGGTTTGTATAAATTACACTGACCAATAGATTAAAATCTGCACAGTATTAATTTCAAAATATGCACTTAGACCTAAAGACAACACAGTGAAAGCGCCGAGCACCTGACAATATCCATGGACTTTTCTGGGGAGCAAATCAGTAGTATGGAAATCCCCAAACTAGGGCACTTAATATGAGAATTAATTCCTTTCTCAGGCATTATATACAGTATTGCTCTTATGTGTAGAGGAGGGGAAAAAGAATATCCAGGAGAGTTCTGTGAACACCAGCAGTACAGCTGTGAAGTTCTGACTTTTTCCTGCCTATTAAGTTGTATTCTAGCTTTGTTTTGTTTTGTTCTGCAATAAAAAAACCTTCTACCCCTTCTAAAAAGGGTGGTGGGGACATGGAGATTTTAAGAACATACTACACTGGTATTTTGCGAAACAATCAGATATTGACTGTGAAAGTGAAATAATTCAGAAAGACCACACAGGTGTGAATTTTAGTACTGAGTTTATACTGCAGTGAACCATTCCTTCTGCAAATGAAAAGATGGTTTGATACTCCTTATTCTGCACACAGTACTACTTTGGGTAACCTACAGTACATATTTTGACATCTCTTTTCACCCCTTGTAGTCTCTTTCAGACTATTTCAAACCTAATGCTGCAAAACCCGTAATACTCCAAGTAAGTATCACTGATTGAATATAAGGTTCTAGTTAAAACTGATGTAAATTAATTTATGGAAATCAACTCACACTTGAGTAATTTATTCACTTTTGAAAGCATATGCACATATAAATGCTCACATTCATTTTGCATCTTCTAGCTCCCGATAAATACGGAAGAATGCAACAATTCAGTTTTGTGCATGTTTCTGAACCATCTCTTAACACATTTAGCTTTTCCTTTCAAGCATGAATTACAAGCAAAAAAAAAAAAAAAAAAAAAATCAATAAGAAGGCCTCATCTGCCTTCCTGCATGCTTTATGGAACTACAGTGTTTTGAGCTTGCTCTTTGCAGAAAAAAAAGATGCCCTAGTACTGGGGAACCATCCGTTTTCTTGTGAAAGGTCATTAATGCAATGACCAGGGACATGGCTCTGCCTGGTCAGCTTGCTAACACAGAGAAGCCAGGGCAGCAGCTGGAAATCCTGCATTGCAATCTCAAAGGTAAGATTTAAGAAACAGGTGTTCTAACTTACTAGCTCAGAAATATTATGTTGGTAGAGGAGTCGTTAAGAAAAAAGAGAAGACCAGTCTAGCTTTTCTTTTAAATACGCCACATTATACAAATGCAGCTTGTGTAATATCCCATCTGGCAGCATAACCCTTCAAGCACAGCACCCCTGGAGCAGGGTCAATGCTTATTTCTATCGGTCACTTGGGCACATCCTAGTCTTGTGAGTGAGCTCCAGTGCACTGCCATCCTGAAAGTGCACAGGGAAACCTTTAGACCAACAGCTCTGCTTAAAATAGATAAATGAAAACCTGTGATGCCATTCCACTGAGATTATATTAGATACTGTAATTTCCTATTTACTTTAGTTTCCTACTTGGTCTGATAGCTCCTTATCTTGTGAAGCCACCTGGAATAAAGAAAGCAAGAGCCTTCAGTGGTTCAACTTTTCAGAGTTAATACTCTGCTAAAAAGAGTAGTGAAGACTTTGAAAACAACTTTTCCACAGTTGTTCTGGTTTTCAGCTGAGACAGAGATAGGTTTCTTTTTAGTAGCTAGAATAGTGCTGTGTTTTGGTTTCAGTATGAGATTTGTTGTGGGAAGAATGCTGATAACATGCTAATGTTTTCAATTGTTGCTGGAAGTTGAAGGACTTTGAGTTTTGCTAGTCTACAGGTGCAAGGTCGGGGGGTGAGAAATAGTAAAATTAATAAACTAGATTGGCAATTGAATATGCCAATTGGATAATCAATATTCCACGTCATATAATGTCATGTTGGGTATATAAATGAGAGTCATTCACTTGTGGGGGTTTGTACTCTCTGGCTCTCTCTCCTCTGAGATTGTGGTTTTGGTTTCAGGATTGCTGCTCCTCTGGAATTGTTATCTGATAATGGTCTGGGCTTGGTTGGTGGGTGGTGAGCAATTGCACTGTGTATCACTCATTTGCATTTTTCATTATTATAATTATTATTTGAATATCACTATTATCTTAGGTTTTATTTTATTTCAACTATTTAAATGTTCTCATCTCAACCTATGAGACTCCTTACCCTTACCCCTCCAAATCTTTCCCTCATCCCCTGGCAGGGGGACAGGGGAGTCAGCAAGTGGCTGTATTTGCCTCCTAGGCAAGTGCTAGCCAAGTGAAACCACAACAGTCATGTGAGCAACAGCTGTAGTGATCCGGACACTCTATATGCTGGACTTCCCTTCCTTTTTGCATGAAATAGTGTATCTTCACAACCACGGGCTAAGATTATTGGCAACCATCTTCAAAAAAGATGGAACTTGCAAGAAAAAAAGATTCTGGTCCCAGGATCCTGAGGGTAGTCAGGATTGGCTTTAGTACTAAGTCCAATACAAAGAATTCTCATAGTATAATCATGAAATAAAATTCACAAGTGCTAACAACAAAGTGTTTGAGGGAGAATTACACTAAGTTAATAAATACTTCTAGAGTAAAGCTTAACATTTGTTGTCCTTTGTGGAACATGAAGTATGTCTTATGAATAAAGAAAACCAGCACTTTTGGAAAAGCTAGTTTGCTGAGTAAAAAAAGATCCATGAACATTTACACAAGAAAGATTAATTGCTGACTTACTTGTACCGTTGTCCAAGGATATTCAGGATATTGTTTTTCAAACAGAGGAATAAATTCATCACAGTGTACCTAAAACAGTTTAGCAACATCAAAAACTGTTTTGGCTGGGAATGATAGAGCAATCAGATGACAAGAGAATGGAACATCAAATACTTTTTGCCATTCCTACAAGCCCAGATGGAGAACTAGGGAATTAGACAGTTCCTGCACACCTCTCTTGTTCCAGTATTTCTTGTTAGAAAAGATCACACTAAAGTCTTTGACAATAATTAGCTGCCATTTTAATAATTCTTTTACTGATCTCTATCAACGTGGGTTATATTCAGAATGCAATTTTGTTATTACCTTATATAATCACAGATGATTAGGGATCCAGAGGGGGAAGAGTCTAGGAAAATATTTGCTTAGGGTACATTCAACACCCTGACTGCTTGTTTATGTGGATGTGAAACAGGTTGTTTGGCAACAGTCACAAAGGAGGCACTGGGAGATTTTCTAACAACAGAAAGATGAGGGAATGTTTTGGACTGTTTGCTTACCTGTTTTAATGTTACACCAGGAGCATAATTCATGACTGTGAAATGCTTCTCATAGTCATCCAAGTCATCAAGTGAAAATGCCCTAAAGGATAATAAAACAATTTCTTAGTTTCCAAGGCATCAGATTTAATTCTAAGCCCCTCCACACTAATAAGAATGTAATTACCGATTTGAAAAGCGCAGCCAGAATACATCATAGATATAAAGCTTGAGTGGTTTTATGGACCGCAGCAATACAACATAACGGATGTCAAATTTAACCATCCCCACATCTTCTCGGTGAAACAAGACTGGATTATCAATATATTTGCACACTACCTACAAGAAACCAAGAACGCTCACAGTGAATATAATTCAACTGAAATGAAAACAAAGTGTCACTGCATCTCGATGATTTAAGGCATCTCTGTGTGCACGTCAGTTTTTCTTTAGAAATGTCCACAAATACACAATGTTGTTATGCAAACAGGTACCTTTTATCAAATTCTTTGACATCAGGGTGGGGAAAGTGGGAGGCCAGAACGTACTCATTTAAAAAAAAAAAAAAAAATTCACAAAATTAATTTTATTTACAGTTTCAGTGACCTTGTTGTTTTGAACTACAAATGTGAAGCAACTCATTGTACATTCCTGCATTCCAGAAAATACATGCAGTCCACACACCAACAGAAATAAACCCGAAGTGACATTCTGATCTATGACTGCATATTGCAGACTCCCTACAAAAACCTCAGTGATTCATCTGTGTTGGCAAAGATGGTACTTTATGCCACTGTGCAGAGCTGTGGATCAGCAATAATGATCAACCAGGGGACAGAAGCAATAATGTTCCAAAATTTATGACTATAGCTACCGTGGGATCATCTGCCAGTCTGAGGATTAGTGTTAAAGCAGCAACACCTGGAGTACTCATTACTATCAGGGTAAGTTACATTTTTTAAAGAAGAGAACACCAGGCTCTTTGGGATCATCAGACCAACAAATGGAGCTGACCAATTTGAATCTGAATCAATTCTGAATTGATTGAAACTGTATGCTCATGGCCAGCATATGAATTTTAAAGAAAATAAGTTTCCTTCACTGTATTTTTAGACCTCCTTCTAGGATGGGTTTTTATCAGCTCTCCCCTTTAAATCAAATTCAAAACCATGCTCTCCAACCTTGGGGCTGCTTTCCCTATGCCTGATGATATTGTTAAGGCTGTTGGTGATGTGGGTATCCAGGCTTCTGGCCAAGTTCCACGGTTTGCATATCCAGTGATTGTCTTCTCCTCTAAAAGAGAGAGAGAGAAACAGAGAGAAGCCAACACCTGTAAGTATCCACCTCATTCAGCTGTCTGGATAACCACTTGATCTGATCTATGTATTCCCCTAAAGAAATACATCATAAAGCTATGGGCTACAGCACAAAAACTAAGGACCTTTGACTGACAGCTGGGAGTGGTAAGCCTTAGGCGGAAAGGGAAGAAAAGGCAGCAGTAACTTTCACTGATCTTTTCAGTTAGGGCCTAGCATGCTCTCATTGTTCATTGCCTTTTTCTGCATCCAACTCCATAAATGACACTAACGTATCTCTTTTGGAAGAAATCACACAGTATCTCAACAGTTCATATTGCAAGAAAATGAAAGTGAGAAGATAGCAGTGTGCTTTCTAGTACCTAGTCACTTCAAGGGGCAAAATTATTTGAAACATCCTTGAGGAAAACAGGCAACATGCTGGACTTTCAGTGCATCTTTCCGAATAAGGGCCAGGTGACACCTGATGTCTTCCTTTCCTCCATCTATTAAAGCATCCCAAGAAACTCCTTGAGCTTCATGATAAACAGCATAAACTGAACTGAGCTGAAGTTAGCGGTGTTAGGTCTGTTTTGTTTGTTTATTTGAAAATTCCTATCCTCTCCTTTCCATTCTCTACATACACATTGCAACCACGGTTAATCTTTGATATTAAAAAGCAATTAAAACACCACACACTAGGGATACATGGAAGGAGTGCGCTCTCCTGGTTATGCCAGTCAGTAAAACAGACTACAAAGAGCAAAGAATGGCCAAATGAAATGCCTAATAGGTTGCACCGCAAGGAGGCATCACCAAAGAAGCAAACTTTCAACCAGAATACACCGTGCCAGGAATAAGGTTATTCCATGAGTAGTACCTAATGTGTGCTCTCTTACCAAAAGAAAGTCTTAGCTTCCATGCACTCCAAGGCAGCTGCAGCAGCAGAAAATGTGGATTTAAAACCCTACAGCTCCACAACTGCTTTAGGCTAACACTAAAACTAAATTTGACTTTCACAACCTTACAGAACCCTTTAACCCAGAACTTTAACTCTAAACATTTTCCACTCTGGCTTAATTGCAAGAACAACTGCTACTGGTCCTCTGGAAAAAACCCCAACACTTGTTGCAAACACATTTTGATCCTTTGCACATCTGTTAAATACAAGAGGTAAGACCTTGATTACACAAAAGCAACAGCCTTCAAATCTGCATTCAAATCACAGCAAAGTTTCTGTTTCAAAATGCATTGCTTAGCTACTCTTACATTAAAGAAAATACCTAAAAAGTTCACACTTTCTAGGTAAAGTTCCCTTGAACATCAACACAGCAAGAACAAACTCATGGTGGTGTAACAGCTGCCAAGCTCAAAATGCAGGCTAGTGGTCTTTGAGGAAAGTGGGATCAAGAAAGCACAAAACATAATGAAGTAGAAACAGGAGCCACCTTCTATCGCGTTGCTGAAAGTAGCTGATGAACTGAGGCAATTCTGTCTGGAGGTTAAAAGTACGAGGCAACCATCTTGGCCCATCTGTTCCTCCAGCTCGTCTAGAGATGGACGCTAGGCAGTCTTTGACAGTCAGGAGGTTCTCACACGGAAACTGATTCAGCATAACCCCAGGCCTTTCCTCACTTAGCTTCCTACAAAACAGAGAAGTTGTTGGGAGACTTCTTTGGGAACATGTTTTTATAGCAACAAAAGGATTTTTGTTATCAGGGGAACAATAGCAACCTATAATCTTTGAAGTGTGAGAAGTTGTACAGGATGTCTGCTTCTGCCTCGTTGTCTGTGAATACAAAACGGGGATGTGTCAGGTTGTTGAGGACTTGCTGAATGTCTGTGAAAACCCTAGAAGAAGAAAAAGGCACATGAAGAAAAATGTCAGTTTGGTTTCTGAAACCGATCAACTCTTGCTTAACAGAAAAAAAAAATAATTTTTAAGCTTGGCCTCCTAGAAGAACTATGCTTTACCAGTACATACTATCTGTGACAATCTTTTCTTAATCCACAGAAATGTTTTAAATTGAAGTGGGACAGAAATCTCAAAGACAGCACAAAAATAGCTTTGCAAAAAAGAGCAGTTCAGAAGACAGTGACTAAGTCTCTGACAGAAGTACTAACATTATTTCACTATTCTACACAAAAAGTCCTTGAGTGAGAGAGACCTTGTAAATACTTTTGTTGCTGGAAGAGCTCTAAAAATCAACCTGCTGTTATTCACAAGAAAGAAATTCATAGGAAATTTTGTCAATTTAACTCAGTAGCTTCAGAAGACTATTTTCTTAACTTCACACAGAGACATCTCCAAACAATCAAAACATATTAAAGTATGTACATTACGTAGGTGCACGAAGTGCACACAACTTTGAGGTTTGATACCAATCCTCTCCCAGTCCCATTAAAAAAAAAAAAACACCACAAAACACAACCCAAGCCTGATACACATTACAGAACATAACCAAGAACGAGGCAAGATATTGCATACCTTAGGAAATTTATCTCTCAAACAAAACCAGTGACTTGGCTATCTGACATGCTAAAATAAGCAGGTAACAAAATAGGTTATTTGGATGACTAGACAGCTTAAAGTGAGGTTACTTAATTCAGAATTCAGCATGATGACTCAAAATGTGAGACTGACATGGCCAGCAGGTCAAGGGAGGTGATTCTACCCTTTGTACTCTGCTCTCATAAGGCCCCACCTGGAGTGCTGCCTCCAGTTCTGGAGTCCCCAATACAAGAAAGACATGGACCTGTTAGAACAAGTCCAGAGGAGGCAACGAAGATGATCTGAGGGCTGGAGCACCTCTCCGATGAGGACAGGTTGAGAGAGTTGGGGCTGTTCAGCCTGGAGAAGAGAAGGCTCCGGGGAGATCTTATAGCAGCCTTCCAGTACCTGAAGGGGCTACAGGAAGGCTGGGGAGGGACTTTTGACAAGGGCAGGGAGTGATAGAACAAGGGGTAATGGCTCTAAACTGGAAGAGGGTAGGTTTAGATGAGATATTAGGAAGAAATTCTTACTGTGAGGGTGGTCAGACACTGGCACAGGTTGCCCAGAGAGGCTGTGGCTGCTCCTCCCTGGAAGTGTTCAAGGCCAGGTTG
>NW_010305024.1:0-17820 GCF_000700745.2 Antrostomus carolinensis | reverse complement strand
TGGAAGGTGTCCCTGCTGATGGCAGGGGGGTTGGAACTGGATGATCTTTAAGGTCCCTTCCAACCCAAACCATTCTATGATTCTATGACATAGCCAACAGTTCTCATGGAAAGGGAACATTTAAACAGACTAAGCAACCACTAATTTTTTCCATTAGAAACCTCATTATTCTTCTTCCTCTCCAGACCTATTCTTATCAATTGTGTAACTTTCCTCTCCTCCTCTGCTACTAACCCATTGGAAGATACATTCCCCTGAGAGAGACTTGTCTGAAATGATGAACTGTAAAAATAGCCTAGTCACAGGGGGAAATATATTCTTTAAAAAGAAAAGCATGTAAGCTGTTTTGCATAGCCCCATGTTTGACATACTACAATGGTTATACTATTTATGCTGGAACCTAAGACTAAGAGAGATGACTTCATTGTAGATGAAGAGAGTCAGCCTGGCATCCCTGTTGAAAGAAGTCACCAACCTTTTCCCACTGTTGCTACAGAGCAATGTTAGTGTCTTCATACAGCGCCACTAGCATTTCTTTCTGCAATACATGGCTTCTGGCTCCTCCTCTAAGTCTGCACACTAGGGGAAAGACAATACCAAATTTGATGTACTGGATCCAGTAGAAGTTCTGCCTAATCCATGTCATATACCAGCTATCCAAATATCCACTGGTTTGGAGCAACTTCTAGTCCTTGATGAAGCAAAAGAGAATCAGAATGGTGACCTGAAGATAAAAGGCTTTATAATGCCGTAACAAAGTCTTGAAGCATCCAACATCCCCATACAAATGTGCATGCAAGAACACATGCAACCAAAGAAATACAAGAATTTAAGGTGCTCGTGTGAGTCCCAGATCAGTCCCTTACAAACATACCCTGCAATACAAGTTATCATCCCACAAAGACACTACTTCTGTGTAGCTAGATCCAAACCTAGCTAAAAGATCTTAGTAGCAAGAGGATTATCAGGTCTACACAATGGCTCTATTCTTGTTAAATCCACTCAGTAAATGGGAGCAGCAATAGTTTGGCATGACCCACTCCCCACCCTGTGGTCCCCCCCTTCTTGTAATTAAGCCCCTTTAGTATGGTATGGAAATATTTCACCACCATACTGCATAACATTTTGTGGCAGAGTGCTGGAATGCTGACACTCAGTATTCCCAGCTTCTGCTCCAGGCTACGGGAGCAGTATTTGGTTTCCAGTTCAGGAAAAAAGGTTAAAAGTAACCCAGCCAAGTACAGAGTTTGGTACATTCATTCTGAAAAGTAATGCAGCTGGGTAAAACTTGTATGATGTTATGTATTTGCAGTACAACCACAGTTAGAGTTGGGCTAAGGCTGTACTATCATTTGGTTAGTTATCTGCAAAAACAGTCCAGTCACAGTTGCTTTCTCCAGGACTGAAGTGAAACCTCAGTTCAAAATTAGCAGAGCTAATGAAGTCACAGGACTCCTTTGCACATGAACTACCAGAAACCATGAACACACTTACAGGTAAAGTTCAAAAAATGTTTTTTTACTGAAATCAGTGGAAGTAACCCAGTAGTCAAAAGAGTAAGGGTTCCTTCCCCTCCAGTTGCAGCTATAGCAAATACCTTTGAAACCTCTGTTTCATCAACTGATGGTTCTCACAACAGTTCTTCCAACTAGGGTAACGATGAGGCTGAACATTGTTTTCATAATGTTGCCTCTTTCTGACTGGAGTAAGGGAGTTTGCCACAGGGGTTATGTTTTTGTTTGGCCTTAAGCACTGATTAATCCATTTTAACACCTTGGAACATTTTGTTTTTATGCACCCTTTTTCAAGCCAGCAATCAGCACAGCTGGATAGAACAACCTCCTTAGGGCAGCAATTACTGTTAGTGCTACAAGAGCTATTTGAACCTATAATTCTGTTATATCAAACTACATGTACTTGCTCCCCTGCTTTTAAAGTTTCAGGTTAGACATTTATTTTACCTTCCCATTCTGTCTTAGTCATCTTATTTCCAAGTAGAGCTAAGAATTTGTCTGAGTTTCTAAACTCTGCAACCTCATGCATTTAATTTCTTCCCAATTCCCTAAAACAGCGGCAATACACAAGGCAGAGCATAAACACGAACAGGCTACACACATCTACCCAGCTTCACACGCTTGCATCTGCCTATGGTGGCAGCCTTAAAACCTTTAAAGCTTTGAAAGAGACTGCAACTCCCACTATTCCATTGTAGTGGGAGTTGCCAAACTCCAGTCAAGTTTTCCAGTGGACTGGAGGATGGCAAATGTGACACCCATTTACAAGAAGGGCTGGATGGAGGATCCGGGAACTACAGGCCTGTCAGTCTGACCTCAGTGCCAGGGTCACTGAGGAGCAGATCATCTTGAGTGCTATCACACAGCACACACAGGCCACCAAGGCCACACAGCACTGGTGATCAGGCCCAGTCAACATGGATTTCTGAAAGGCAGGTCCTGCCTGATCTCCTTCTATAACAAGGTTACCCACTTAATGGACGAGGGAAAGGCTGTGGACATGGCATACCTGGACTTCAGTAAAGCCTTTGACACCATTTCCTACAGCATCTGCTTGAGAAACTGGCTGCCAATGGCCTGGACAGGCACACTCTCTGCTGGGTTAAAAACTGGCTGGATGGCCAAGCCCAAAGAGTGGTGGTGAATGGAGTTAAATCCAGCTGGAGGCCAGTCACAAGTGGTGTTCCCCAGGGCTCAGTTTTGGGGACAGTTCTGTTTAACAGCTTTATCAATGATCTGGATGAAGGGATTGAGTGTACCCTCAATAAGTTTACAGATGATACCAAGCTGGGCAGAAGTGTTGACTTGCTTGAGGGTAGGAAGGCTCTACAGAGGAAACCAGACAAGTTGGATTAGTGGGCTGCAACCAGCTGTATGAGGTTCAACAAGGCCAAGTGCCAGGTCCTTATCTGAAATAGAGGCAAGTACACTGGATGAAAAAACAGCTTTTGCTTACCCTCAGTCTTGTAATTGGAGATTTCAATTGCATAATGAAATCCAGACTATCACTGAACAAGTTAACAAATGCCTCTCAACTCAAAGTGACTTTGATTTTCAGCAGTTTTTCTCAAGAAAAGTTGATCTAGTTGATCTGAATAGCAAATCCCCTCAATGCAAGAAGCTGGGGTGTGAGTATACCTATCAAATACGCTATAGTTTAACCTCATCCCTTAAGCAAAATGTTGCAGGAACTCGGATCCCAGTGTCAGATGACAAATTCCCTGGAGCAATGCTGCGTAATAGTATGTTTTTCTGGAATAAAACCAGTAACGAGGCAGTCTGGCCATACAGTGCCACTGCTTTTGCTCACAGAAATGCCTTATCCTTGCAATGTTCTTCCAGCTTTCTTCTGAAATAGTTTCACACCATACGCTCCATTTTTGTAGTAAGGCACATACCCAATTTAAAACATCCCAGGTTTTGACAAGATTCCTGTTTGTCACTCTCATCTGAAGAAGGGAAATAAGTCTGTTATATTCACAGAGCAGAGAAGCACATGTACCCCTATGGATGTGCATGCTCTAATGCAAAGAGAAGTCTTTAGTCTTTCTTATATAGTTATACTCCTTAGTGAAAACAGTGTTAAAAAATTATGCGACTTTTCTTTCACCCAGAGGGTGGCACTTAAAAAAAACCCCCTAAATTTATTTTAGAAATTCTGTAAGCATCAATCCATTTACTCTGAAGAATCCAACAAGAACTAGTAAGTCAGAATCTTAAGCAAGTGGCTACATATAAGCACACCTTCAACTCGCCTATGTTCTTCAAAGTTGGAAAAGGCTATTCAGCCTCAACACACTGCAATAAATAATCTTCATAAGAAAGCATTTGGTTTGCAGATACATACTTGAAAACTTTGTCTTTGTCATAAACTGGTGGGTTTATCGCTATAGGCAGTTTTTCCTTGTTTTCTGCTAAAATAGCCTAAAAACAAAACAAAAAAAATCAGAAAAAAGTTAATACTAGGCAGAATAAATGAGCAGACTTAAGTCAAACTGATATGAACAGTAGCTCAGACCAAACTGAATTTTTAAGAGTGCATAATCAGGTTTATAAAACAAGTGACTGAAAACCAACATTATCTTTAAGGAGAAGCTACAGGTAAAATATTCTGTGTGACTCAGCGTTCATCCAAGTGTTTTATTAGCAATAGCCTGTTGAAATTTTCCCAAACTGCAAACCTTTATGGATCATTTTCTGCAATTCCTTATCTCCATATAAGTATTTAAATACATGTATAGAGGTGCATTTGTAGTCACAGTAAAAATGACAGTCCATCTACATGTCTCACTGGTCCATTGTCCCAGGTGCAAGTGAATTCCACCAAAGTTGCATTTTGAGAAATACATTATGTTGTGTAATATGCTGCTCAGAAAAAAAAAAATAATATCAGTACAAGATCAGGGCTTACCAACACTGTCAAATCACCCTGAGAAATGCCTGTTTCTCCTAAGCATTAAATAAAATACCAAATGACAGATGATCATATCCAGTAAAAGACAAAGTTATCGTATTTCCAACAAAATGGAAGACTGACCATCTAGCCATGACGTTTATGTTTTATTTCAGATAACTAAAACAATTATAGGAGGCTGAAACTGAATTCTGCTCTGAGCAAAAGGCTTTTTTCAGTCTTCATCAGTAAACATGCTTGGGGAAAAAAAAATTAAAAAAAAAAATCTTACTCCATCTTTTACAACTCCTCTGACTGATAAAAGGAAATACACATTTGGATCATTGCTGATATCCTACCAAAGGAAGTAGCTCACAGAAAACTCTGGGGTGGGAGAAGTGCATCTTGAGAAACCAAAGCAGCTGCTGTTCTGCAAAAGCTCTCTGCGTTCCAGCTGCTGCAGGCCGTCTGCATAAGCTGCAGCAGTGAAATGTCTGTCCAGCCACAGACATAGCTCTTTACCTTTAAGGCTGTTGTAGGGAATACAATCATACATAACTGGAAAGCATAAACAAAATCATAGTTGTAGTCAAAGAGCTCAGACATCACCTTCTAAAATAGACTGGGCAGTACAAATAGAAAATAAATCCTGCAGCCACCTAAGGATAGGAAGGGAACCTGAACTCTTAAGAGAAGACTACAGTTCTCAGAGCAGTACCAGAGAATTCATTGCTGTCTTTTCTGCAATTCAAATACAGGGAGCTGTTGCAGAACACCAACTACTCTAGTCCCTCCAAGAGATACTTCTTCCATCCCAGACACTTCCTTAGAAGCTGCCTCGCCTGACACTGGTTTCTGCAATCATTGCCCAGTCATTACCCACAGTACCATTTACCCTTTATGGTCTGTGCTGGAGATCAGAATTAGGTAACAGCATGAAAACCAGGAAAAAGTTAAGCCACAATGTTGCTGTAACAGCTCTGTGATTCTTTTAAATAGAACACTGAAGCCTTCAGGTTTATTTAAAGGAAAATTAGAATAAGAAATATAACATCTTTAGTTATAGTAAAAACCAACCACACAGCCCTTTTAACAAATTATTATTTGCACGCAGTAGTAAAGCAGTTGCAGAAATTGTACAGTAAAAAATTCTGAAACAGCATGACTTGCATTAACATTGAGAAACATTTTCACACAATTGTATTTCCCTGCAGAACTGCTGGCTCACATATTAATGCTGTAAACAGCTCTCTGAAGTTGCCTGTACTTTTTTGTGCATGCAGCTCTGTTTATGTGAAAATAGGGGAACTGGAAGTGTCAGCAATACGGTATTTCCTTCTGGTCACCTCACTTTTGGTGTTTAAGTCTGTGCTATGCCCTAATTCTTCACTGGTCTGTCACCAGTTAAGACTTCAGTTTACAGCTGAAGAGTAAAAGAAAGCTTTGTTGGTAATCAGTATTATGCTGTCATCACTTCTCAGCAGCTGAGTGGCAGAGACACAGTAAAGAAAAAACAGGATGCTTTGAGAAGATGTTTTTAAGGTGAGGTGGTAAAAGAGGATACTGTTTGCCCATCTGCCATACATAGTCCTTTAATTTGAATTGATCATCCCAAAAGAGATTAAAACACATGCACAAGTTTGCCTTATCTGAGATCCAGGCACTTTTGCCAAGAGAACACCTGCAAGACGTGAACCATGGGTGCATTGTTGTTCTTCATCTGTAAATGCAAAGTACATCTACCCTTCTTCCAAAAATGCAAAATCCCAACCAACCAATCTGACTTAGGTTACAAGACAGCCCAGCTATTTTAAATGCACACCTTTATTTGGCAGAAGCAGATTAACTTTCACTTCTGATTAGAAACTGTTAATAGCAAGTTGGATCCAACATTTTCTCTATCAGAAGAAACAGTCAGTTGGGGTATAGATTCACCTTTAGAATCTGCACTTTGAATGCTGTTAGTGTCCAGTACAGCATCCTCATAAACATCAGGTTCCTTCATTTTTCTTAAAAAAGAACCTCATGCAGACTTGGTTCATGAAAAGGAGATTCCAAACAACATGAACTTCACGTTCTTAAAATATCACAAACCTTCAGTAAAAAGGAGAGCTCAAAACAGAACAGACAAGTACTTTATAACAGTGACATTAAATTAAAGACATCTCTGCTCCAATATTTGATGGTTCTAAACCACAACATTAAGTGAGTAGCCAGGCTGAAAAATATAACCACTCCTGAAATACTAAAACAAATCTTTCTGTAATAAAAGACTGACCAGAAGTGTTACAATAATCAATCCAATCAGTAGGTCTATTAGACAACGTATCGAGTATCTAACTGGAAGATGGGTACCCCATAATGAAGTACCTGGTAGCATGGTTATTAAAAAGTTAACACAATACTGCAGTAACATATTAGAACTCATTTGTGTTGCTTCCGTTTTCAAACAGTTAAATATTATATGTAAGACATTTTTTGTCTCACCATATTGCTTTCTTTGGAGGAAAAAAAAAAAGGTAGCTATACTCTGAATCAATCTTTAAGCCTAAAAAGAAGCAAATTCAGAACCCTTGCAATGTTTTTTTAGACACTGCCTCTTCTTAAGAGATAAAATATGAGATTAACTTGTTAAAATTATATACCTGGTAATGCTCATCTGACGGCTCTGGTGTAAAACAGTTGACATCCAACACTTCAGTAGGTACCCATGGTAACAAAACACACTTCCTGATCAAGCGATCTGCTTCCCCATAAGCATAGTCACGAGTCACTTCATCTGCAGGAAAACAAGGAGAACCTCTAGGAATTGCCTTTCATTCTCCACTGAAAATCTTCCTCATGGCATATCACACAAATTACAGTTAGTTATAGTTAATACTACTACACCTTTTGTTATTTAAACGTAAAATTAGAGATAATTAAAGAACTACATTAAAAAGGGTATTATTTAGGATGCACAAATTAGTCTGAAACCACCAAACCTATGCCAGTTTAGTCAGACAGCTGAACACTTATCTCCTCCACATGATGGGGGCATAAGGTGGCCCCCAACCAAGATAACAGGAGTAAACGGTTGGCCTCATATTTTCCAACTTCCAGTACTGGACTTTCTGACTCAAAGCTACACACACAGGCTTTTAAGGCAATTTTTTAAACTGTGAGATGACTGAATCAGTAGTTTCACTAAGACAGTGATGCAAGATTTAAGTTCTCTGTCAATAAAACATTAGCAACATTTTTGGACTGATAAAGGCCTCTATCTCTCAAATTATGGAAATATATCAGGCAGAGAACTTTTAAATTTGATGGGATTACAAATCTTCAGTCATTTTGTTCTTGGAAGATTTGTTCTACTGTGAAGTGCTCAATGATTTGTAAGAATATGGCCTGTCTTCTATTGCAAGCATACAAAAAACCACCCAAAAACTCAACAGACACACTTACCACCAGTTTCAAGGTCTCTCAAAGGCCAGAGAACAGTGTAAGCAATTTGTTGAGGCATATAAAATAGAGGTGCTGTTGCAAAACTAGGCTGATCTGAATGCTGAATGCGTGATCCAAATTCATCCATAATGTACCAGACGGGAACCTTCTCCTCTGCAGTCTGCACAATTAAAGAGTGAGACATCCTGCACATACCAATTGCTAGAAAAGCATCGCAAGACAGAAGGCCCTGGCAGCACCCCCTACACCATTTCTCTGTTTCCTACTCTAGCCAAGATTGTGAGCAGGTGTGAAGTACAGAGTAACACTCCCATCCCTGCAACTCTGAGGCTAAGCCAGCCTAGCATCCAGCCACTGCTGAGAACAGCCTGTTCCCATCTCAGCTGCACAGTGCCAGCCTCTCTCTTATGCTACTGCCTACCAGACCTGCTTCCCCCGTGCAGGGGTTATATTCCCTCAGAAGTGGCATGTATGCACTTGAGGATGTTTGAAGGCTCAGGACCTGCTGGTACACTGCTGAAGGACTAAGCAGGACAGAGGGACCAAAGCTGGTGTGATCCTATCCATGCTACTTAAAAGCAGCAGCCCTCTGAGTAAGCTACGCCCAGAAAAACTTTGGCTCCATCTTGAAGCTGGTTGGTTCTCACCTGAGAGTGAGCTAACATTTACACAGTACAGACAATCAGTTGCCGAACACAAACCAGAAAGTTAAGTTATTTGATAGTGTACATAAAGATCTCTGTACAGGTGAGGAAAACTGTGAGCACAGCTGAGACACACACTTTTATGTGAGACAGTTGATTTATGACAGATTCTTTCCTTCACTATGAGAAAATCTGAGTAGAAAAAACCTACAAAACATACAAGCAGATCTCCCCATTCTAGCCCTCTTCTTTTGCAGCAGACTCTCCATAAAAACCCTCTCAAAATATTGATCAAAAAGCTAGCAGCAAGCTGCTGGGCATTTTTAGCCCTACACTGCAATTGCTCTACTTCCAAGTACAAGTTTATTCCGAAATGCCTGTAAAGAACCTTTTTTGTATTAAAAATGTATCTTTGTTCATAGCCATATATTGGAATGTCTTCCCTCAGAATCGCTCAGAACTTTTGAGCATCCTAATTAGGCTTTAGAGACTTACCCCTTGAGACAGCTGGTAGGTCTGATTGTATTTCCACATCTCCTGCAACACTCGCTCAATGCTGCCCTCATCTGGGATCTCCCCGTGGAAGTCAATTCCCATGAGATTTGCCATTCTGTGCAGTAAACCAGGTACGTGAAGCAGCTGCTGGTGGGCGTGTTCAACACGGTATGTCCATGCATGGTCGATGAGGAAAATGCTTAAGAGAATTTTGGTAACATTACAATGGTATATTTTTACACCTACATAGTCAAATGTTCTGTGAATAGGAGCTACATTTCCTTGTAGACTGTCTGATAACTAATCTTCTCTTACTCCCAAAGTCACTCCCAGAGTATACACTGGGACATTATAGATTAAGAACAACTTCCCAGCAGTCACTTACACTCTGTTTTTGTTCTAGAAAGCTTCTTGTTCATCAGTTAGTATTTCCATGAAGATTAGGAGCAAACACAGAACAGGACACTCAGTTTGTAAGCCTATTACCCTTTAAAGGCCCAGAACACAAGAGTTTCTTCCCTTTTGGTCATTACTAACTCCACAGCATCAACCTGATACTCCTGCCTGAAGAAGGAAAACAATATATTATTTTGCAAAAGCATTCAAGGATCCTGTTAGCCATGAGCTCTGTGACATCTACTATAATCTGTAAAACTAGGTGGAGACATCTGATTATCAAAGCCTGTATAATTTGCTATTAAGAAAGGATTAAGTTTTAAGCTTTTTTGATTGTTTATCTTTGTTTTTTTGGGGGTGTTTCCCTCCCCTCCCCAGGTCTTTTTAGAAAAAAAACTGCAATGTTTTAAAAGAATTACCAATCTAACCCAAAACAAAATCATACACAACTGGCACAGGTTCCCTTGACATGTTTAACCTTTGTTTAAGCTGCATGATTTTTACAAAAATCACATAGTTATTCAAACAGAAGTGCTCTCCACATTTTGGTTATAACCTCTTACTAAACCAAGTCAGAGAAGAACCTGAATTCTACTTGCTAAAAAAATACCAACAAAACAAACAGAAAAACCCAAAAACCGCCCCCCAAACAAAACCACCCCACCACCTATATTTCAGAAAGTTAAAAACATGTCAGCTGTCATGTACACTGAGTATCCTTGAACAATTATTGTATCTCAGATTCCACATACAGAAGAAACCTCATTTAATTTTAAAATTAAAGACTCCAGAAAACTCTACGGTCAAGCTCTTTGGAAATCTAATAGGAAACAGGTGTGCTGGTGTTCTACTCCCACACACCTGAATGCTGCAAGGAAACCCAAGATTATCACAGGAGCTATTTTGAACTTCAGAATTTCAGTGTGTTCTCAGATTTAGAAAGGCAATGACTTAGGTTAAAGCAGGCATGCAAAGGCGTAGAAATACCTATGCTCCATGTTGCTTTTAGTCATCAAGGCTAAATTTAAATTTTTAGATTCTGTATGTTTACCAAAGACCTAAAAACTATTGAAGTTCTGGCAAAAGTAGTTTTATAGAACTGAGGAGAACTGCGTTTAGATCTCCAGCAGAGTTGACTTCATCTCACTGGCATGTATTAATACATAACAAACAGCCTGTTCTATGTTTGAAATCAATAAGAACACAAAAGGCTGTGTTGTAACACTGTTGCTTACACAACTTTTTTTCCAGTTGAATAGTTGCATACTAGTATCATATTCATGACAGATAAACTGATTCTGAAGAAGGCCAACAGTAACTTGATGTATTCAATTACATACGCATGCATAGCAATCATGCTCTTTAATTATATTTTACCGAACTGGAGGAAATTTAAGAGCCTATGGATCATTACTCTGAAGCTGCTTAGTACCTCCTTAGCTTGAGATTTGTGAAAGCGACAGCTATTTCACACAGCCTGGCAGATACAAAGTTTTTGTTTTCTTTCTGCAGAATTCATTTCAAGGTTGCCTTTCCCCTATTTTCTCCCCCAGTTTACTAAAATCAATTTCTAAGCATCTTCCTGCAAGACTTAAAAAAGAACAATGTTAAGACACTTGCACTGCTAGTATCCTTTGCAAGATGTGCCTCACAGCATGTTCCTTACCTTAAACAGACAGCTCCATCTTATAGTAAAAGAGGATTTCTTCATAGGTTCAAACAAGTTTTGAGGCAAACTGTTCGTATCATTTTAGGGTTTAAGACTACACACACAGAACACTATTTCTTAAATCACTACTCACCTATTGGGATTGGAGGCTTGAAGCCCATTCTCATTTGTTACAATAACTTTGAAACAAGGTTCATTTCCAGGGTTTGGTTTCTTTTTTAATTGTTCTTCCATTTCTTCATCATCATCTTCCTCCTCATCCACCTCTTCTACTTGCATTATACCGAAGTAGTCACCAGCATCAAATACCTGAGATTGAAAGTGCACAAAACATCAAGCAGTTGGTTGAGGCAACTGACAAGCATAATGCAACACTGAAAGGAACTTGTAGAGAATTTTGGCCTGCAGTCTGATAAAACCTGGCATTTTTAACTGAACAGATAAATGAACAACACTATTTATTCTTTCACATTTTAACAGAACTGTTTGGGAAGTTTCTTTAGTTAATATTGGCAGGAAGCTTTGTTGGTTTCTTTGGTACCAATAGGTCTACTGATGGTCATCTATTAATTTAACTCCTCATAAAGAATTCTACAAGCTGAGAACAGAGTACCTTGGCTCACTATTTAAGATCTGTAAAACCAGGTATTACCCAGGCTCTGCAACCATACTAAAGTACATTAAGGCCCCTGAAGAAAAAGAGCTTTTACCACTCAGAATGTTTCGCCCCTGCCTACATAAGGAATTGCCCCTGCTCACCCACCTCTGGATGAGTTGGGAGATTCCTCATACTGCTGCAAGTTAAGTTCTATACACTTACTTCTGCTGAAGTGCTGAAAGGGATTTGTATGCATTCTTGCCTACTCCAGACATAATATCTTGATCTAGAACCTACATAAATTAAGCAGGTCACTACACAAGTTTCCCTTCTGCCACAGCCATGACAAATGGTGGGTTTGCCTGTGTTCTGAAGTACCACATCTCTGCTAACAACTTTCATGATTTCAAAGTGAATATGTGCTTTTAAAAAGAAAAAAATGGGTAAAGTCTCAGAAGACTTTTCAAATCCTTTCAGAGGGAGTTATTTTGTTAAGTCACTCACAATGAACTAGGCATGAGCAGACAAGTCATTTGCCTCAATCTAATGTCACTAGAAAGTAGTAGGGAGGGAGAAAAACCTAGAAATGTGACCTCTAGAGTTACTGGTTTAAGACGTCAAGCCCACATACACCTCTGACACCACATTATTCAAGTCATTACTTCCAGGCATTGACAACTTATTAGCAGTAAAATTCCAGAGGCAGTGATAAGCTTTTATTGTTCAAGTAAGCGTTCCTTCAGGAGAATTATTTCTGTTCAGCCCCAACAAGGAGGGGAAGAAATCAACCCCACACCTGTAAAGCAAGGCTACTTAGACAAAGCAGATAACTGCCCAAAGACAGCTAGCAAGGGAGGAAGGCAGTGGGGAAACTACCTACTTCAGATTTTAAGCCACAGCATGATATCATAGAACAGATTCAAGTGGATAAGTACCTCAAATTCCTTTCTGAGGATCAGGGGATGGCATTTTCCTTTGGGCTGGGGGGAAGAAAAAGAAAGTGCCAACAATGTGTTGGCTACCTCCTTGTATACGTTTTTCTCAAGATAAAGAAAATCACTTTGTCAACAACCTCACTGGAGATTAAAAATACACCTATTTTTTAAGAAATTAGAAACTGACTTAATATCTCCTGCTTCAGCAGGCATAAAAATAGCTAGCAATTCTAATTTATTCCTAGTTTTCCGGTTTTGCTAGAAGAGGACAACATTACCCAATCATGACCTCCTGCTGTTACAACAGTAGCCACCAACATTTCTTCAAGTGTCGATTGCCTGTACAATTTGCAGTCACTCTAAGCTGAGGTAACCACAAGCAGGTCCCAGCAAAAGGAAGAGTCCTTTCTTGTGCGGTCATCAACGGTGCTCACAATTTATTCTTGTCAGGTTAGCTCCCAACTGGATCATCAGCTCCCTGATCTGGCTCGCGGCACAAGTGATAATCCGGCTAACGACAACCAGCAAGAAAGTGCACCAGGGCACACACATTCCCCTCGAAGTGACACTTTGTTGCTCCTGCTGCTGGATCAAGAGCTGTCCTCATCAAGGTAATTATCTAGCAGAAGAAACACCAGCTAAGTGACTGGCAGTCATTAGAAAATTAAAACCTCAAGTGTGATTCTTTGGAGTCCACTTGACACCTGCTACCATATGGCACTTTGTATGTGTTCTGCACTTGACATTTTGTCTTGAGGAGTTTGTGAGAATGGAGATAGGAGGTTAGCCAGCTGCTGACTCCCAGATTAGCCTTCACCCCCACGGGCTCCACCCATTCACCAAACACCCATGATGAACGTTCATACCAAGGCCTTCACAACTAAGGGAAGCTGTTGGCTTTATAGTCCATTAAATATCAACTCAAGACTTAAAAATGAAGGGTCTCCAAATCCTCTAAGCCAAAGTTTTGACCTTTCCCTCCAACAGAGCATCAGTTTCATGAGACTGTAGCAGTTGCAGTTAGCAAAAACTCTCCACTTTTAATACCTTTTCAGCAGAAATATGCTAAAAAAGATTTCTCCTTGAGAAAGTGAATTAGGTGTATTCTTCAACCGAAGCAATTCACACTTCCTGGAGCAGCAGCTCAAGACCATCTTAATCAGTGGCTTTTTGTGAGGCTTTTGTTGCTGTGTTTTGTTGGGGGTTTTTTTGTTTGTTTGTTTTTAATTAATAATTGATAATTTGAACAGTTCAGAAGTGACTGGTTTGGCAGAACTGCCTGGTTGGCGAGGTGGACACACAGCCTGTAGAGTGAGTGGACAACACTGCTATCCTCTCTTCCTCCCTCCTTTTGAGCAAGTCTGTCACACTGTGAACCTACCAATGCAGCAGCTCCATTAAAGGAATCTTCAGTTATTTAAGCAAAAAACAGCTGGATAAAATCACACCACCAGTTTGAAAAGGACAACCTTTTGCTTGAAGCAGAATAGGGAGAACTTGCATTAAAGTACTCCAGCAAAGTAAGTAGTAATTTCTAGAAGACAGCAAAGGAGAAGCCACACATTTCGGTGGCATGACTATTTGCAAGTAAAACATGCTTGGGCAAAATCACTCCCTCTTCATATTCAGGTGCAGCTCCAACCTAAGAAACCTAATGAACCAGAGAATGTGATAACAAAGCAGGCACATGTCATGACAATTACCACACGTAGGTATCTTCAGCAAATTCCTTTTAGGTAAAATGCAGACTGCTTTAAAGGCCACAGGAAGCCTCTGAGCAACAGCCTGCCCCCTCCTGCTCTGGAAAATAAAGTCTAGTAGTATTGATCACGCTGCGTTCCTTTTAGAAACTAATTAAAAGCCTCTATTTCTAACCGTGATGAAACTCTTAAAACAATCCTTTGCCAGTGACATCTCAGGGCCACAAAAATCTTGCTGCAATACACAGAAGCCTGCCACATAACTTAGCACATGGCTGGAACAGGAAAAAAAAAAGACTATGAATAGAATTAGGTGCAGGCACTGTACTTCCCAGGCTTATAACCAGACTATATAGCATTTCTCCAGTAACATAAAAACCAACCATTATATTGGAAACAAAATTTTAGGGTTTATAGTATATTATTACACATGCATGTGTTTTGTTTTACAAGTTTCTGCCAGGAACACGGAAAATTTTGCCTCCCAGCAGACACTGAATGCTAAATGCAAAATAAATACAAGAAGGTTTCTTGATCTAGCAGATACACCATGTTTCGAATGAGCAATCCAATTCAATTCATGGTTACACAATGCTCTCAGAAGGAAACCTACTCCAGCAGATCTCAAAGTAAATAAATAAAAAAAAAAAATCAAACTCAAAACAACCCTCCGCTTCTCTCACAGGTTTTAACGTACACCTGGGAGGGAGGGTGCATTCACTCTGTATGTTGAAGTACATTTGTCTGTTGGAAAACAGCTGCCTAGGCTGGGTTCTAGAGGTACTGATGTAAGAGATTTTTATCTGTACCATGGATGTAAATTTTCCAAGTTCAATGCTAGAAAGTTTTAATCCTTGCAACAGGTTAGGACAAATTAAAAATTCCTCCCACCTTCATGAACATGCAACAAGGAAACTCATCCTATGCTCCATGTTGCACTGATTTCCCCCCCCAGGTATTCTTTATTACCTTGACTCCCAAAGTATTTTCACCCTTTCCCTTCACCTCCTTTGCTTTCTTTACTGTTGCTCCTCCAGCCACTCCACATGATCCAGTTCTAAGTAAGGTACTGTAGCACTGTCTCTACCTCCTCAAGAGCTCATCCCAGTCCACGGCACTCCTCACAGTAATTTTCCCTAGACATCCCAGTCTTCTCCACATCCTTTTGCCCTTCTTATGGATAAAACCCAGAAGCTGCAACATTAGAGACAAGCAGCACCAGCAACCTAATTTGTCTTCCTTAGCACATTGAAATAATTAAATCTCTCCCTCCACACGCACTGGAACACTTAGTACAAAAGAACACACTTAGCCATCACTGCAAGCAAAATGAAACAGAAGGAGCAGCCTGCCACCTTAGGGCATACGCTTTCTTCATCCTGCCTTTTGCCATCCTAGCCCCTCTAAAAGATAATCTGGACTGTGGGTCTCCTCTTACTCTATTGTCTTACTTTCCAAATTTCACACTCCCCCAACAAAGTTGGTAATGTGCAAGGATTTCAGCCCCAGGACACAAATCTTAACCCTGTGTTATATCACAGCACAACCCAACGTTTGCCAGCTACCTCCAGCTCCGTAACACTGGCATATGGCAATGCAGCAGCTTTCAACTTCAGGTTTCCTTACCAGCTTTATACTGCCTTCTGTTTCATCCTGTTCTAGTACATCCCTTCTCATACCTTCCTTTTTAAGCAGAGCAGTAGATATTCCCTGCTCCGAGTCACTTGCACGTATGCTTGTTGAGGGGCATAACACAACAGGAAGTTTGTGACTGGGCATATGCTTGAGTTAACGTAGATTTATTTTCCCTGTAATATACCCATATTCCTGTTATTAGCAGTACCAGTTAGAAAGCAGCAGGAACATACTCGGATCCTTCCTGACTGTACGTGCTATAAACACTCAGATTGCATCATGACTTGCTATGCTTCCCTCCTGTCCCAACTTTAAAGTTGGGATAAGGAAAAAGAAGCGTTCAAGTAATTAGAAATTAGTTTACCTGTACATGTGTGTTAAACTAAAGTCCCCTCACCTCACCTGCTGTCCTATACTGCCTGTTCAAACTTCTTATCCCATTTTACTTGTTTCTCCACTGCTCTTCATGCCCTCCTGCACCCCACCGCTAGTTTCCTTCTCTCCCCATACCTTGAGGTTCCCATCAGATCTCTTTTTTTCCCCAGGACTGAAAGTTCACCTCATTCTTATTTCCTTCTCCAGGCAGGCTCCTCCAGACTCCCTTGGAGCACTCTCAAGTCTCCAGACAACTAGTTTCGGGTTGTGTCTCTTTCCTGCCTCAGTTCCTTGTTCCTTTACTCCAACAAATTCAAGACAGCTTTCCTCACCACTGAGGCTGGCTGCGTATGTGCAAAACAAAAAAAATTTTCTAAATTCAACTTGTGTCTTTACAAGCTCTCTGTCCAAAATGACTCCTTTTCTCGACTTTGTTTCTCTTTCCTTTCTCATCACAAAGCTCCAAGGTGCAAGTGGATGGTTGCTAAAAATATGGGCGAAAAGGGATTCTCCATCCCGGAGAGCGTCTGTGCCCCCACACTCCCTTTAGTTCAGGGCCAGGTCCAGAGACTCCTGATGCCTGCTTCAGCTGAAACACACCTCCTGCAAAGGGATGATCAGGGCAGGGCTACTACAGGGGAACTCAAAAAGGCCCACAAAGGGAAATATCCCCAAATTTATGTTATTGCATCTACAAATGGCAATTTTACACAAACTTGCCCAAAACTGTGCCTGATTGAAAGTCACACAGCACTGCCACTTTGACATGCTCTACAAAGCAGTCCTTGCATTGGCATTGTTTTAATCGTTGCCAGAACGTTCTTCTACCACCATCCCATTCTCTGCAAGAGCTGAGCTGCATTTACTCAGATCAGGAATAAACCAACTGGCAAAAAACACTTCAGAAAACAGCCTCAGACAGGCAACTTGCACATAAGCACGACGAGCTGAGTTAGCTCTGCACGGTTATAAATGATTGAGAAGAGGACAGACCAGCGTGGAAGTGAAGAGAGCCAGAAGGAGGGGGAAATCAGATAAAAGCCAACCCAAACCATAACACATTAACATATCACAACGCCCTGACTTTACGACTACCACTGCTGCTTTTCTAAATTCCTCTCTGGCAAAAAGCCCTGGAAGGCTTTAGGACATATTCACCACCTCTCCCCAGTATCGGATCTCCAGTTACCGGGATCCCCAAACGCTCTCCAGCTTTCCGCTGACAACAATAAGACGAAATCAGATACACACGATACACCTCCCCTCTTCCACAGTCCCAGGCTGCAGCCTCGGTAACACAACCGGCACGAAGCGTCCACCACCCTCCCCGGCGGAGCAACCGCTCGGCTCTCGCTTACCCCCGGCTGGGAAAGGGGGACCCGCTCCCCACCACGGCCCGCCTGAGGAGGGCTCGACCCCCCGCTCCCCTCACCACCGCGGGCTGCGGGGGCTTCACCCACTGCCAGGGAAAGGAGGAGAGGGGACCTCACCGCTCGGCACTGTCTCCTCCCTGAGGGGA
>NW_010305023.1:456-657 GCF_000700745.2 Antrostomus carolinensis | reverse complement strand
AGTGCTGGCTCTGACCCCCGTGCTGTCCCCAGGGGAGCTGTATTACAAGGCTCAGTCCCCAGACGAGGGAGCACTGGTCACGGCAGCCAGAAACTTCGGCTTCGTGTTCCGGTCCCGCACACCCAAGACCATCACAGTACATGAGCTGGGTCGAGCCATCACCTACCAGCTGCTGGCCATCCTGGACTTCAACAACATCCG
>NW_010305023.1:0-269 GCF_000700745.2 Antrostomus carolinensis | reverse complement strand
GACCTGCTCCTGCCCCCCTGAGCCAGTTTGTCCCCTGGTCCCTGCAGTCCGCAGCCCCGAGGGCAAGATCCGACTGTACTGCAAAGGTGCTGACACCATCTTGCTGGAGCGCCTGCACCCCATCAACCAGGACCTGACCAACGTCACCACTGACCACCTCAACGTGAGCAGGGCAGGGTCCTATGGGCAGGGCTGGGAAGGGAAGGGGAGCTGCCCAGAAGCACGGAGCCTGGCTTGTGGCCTGTCCTTGAGGGTGTTCAGGGTCTGGG
>NW_010305022.1:0-14643 GCF_000700745.2 Antrostomus carolinensis | reverse complement strand
TGGCTGTCCCAGAGAGCCAGCTCGGAGCAGAGATGTTGTCAGTGTTCAGTCAAGCTGTGGTGCTGCCCTGCATTTCTACCATTGTTTCACAAGAGAGATGGTTATGGGCAAAGGGAAGACACCAAAAAGGGAAACCCCAAGCACGAGGCTGTGAGGATGGTGAGGGTTTCCCTGGCAGAGCAGGCAGCAGTGTCCAGAGGACCAGGCTGGAGATCCTACATCACTTTGTTTGACACTGAATGGGGAAGGTGATCAGACTTAGGAGGAGGATGCTGTTGTTTATACCTGTTTTTTGCTGAACAGGAGAAACTCAACAAACTCCATTTTACGCCTTTGTCCGGAATCACCATTTCCCCTTAAACTATTTAAAAATGAGCCAGTCATTGTCATTTTCTGGCCTGTTTTGCCCCAAGAGAGCTGTTTGGTGTGAAACCAGCATCATTCGTTCCTGGCGACGTCAGTAACACACCCACCCATCCCACCCTGGGACTGGCAGGCGCTGCTCACTCCAACTGTCCCGCTGGCTCCTGCCCTTCTAGGACGAGGTGCAAACGTGCACTCTGGTGGGACACCGTGTGCCAGCTTCACTGCTGCACGTGTGAGTAGCATCGCCTGGGTGCCCACCATGGCCTCTGCTGTCTACATTCCAATTAAATCTTGTATTTTACATACAGCCCAACATTTTATCCGGACGTGAGGTTTTCCTCTTGTTGATTTCTGTTCGCACATTTTGATCGGAAGGAACCGCCACATTCCAAGATGGAGGTTAATAGAAAAACAGATGGCTGAAATAATTTCTCTTTTTTTTTATTATTATTTTTTTTTTTAAGCTTTGCTTTTTTGAACAGCTCGAGCATTTCAGCAATTCCTAATGAGGAATCTGAAATTGGACAGGGCCGGAAGGAAGCGAGGGCGTAACCTGTAGGACACAGAGGCATCTTGCAGTGTCCTTTTGAAAACATTCCCAGATTTGATTGAGGTATAAAATCATTTGCCCAGCCAAAATAAAAGTCGTTAAATGTTTAAGCCATTATATACTGAACATCCAAATCCATGGTGGAATGTGCTTCCAGGCGCTGGGGAGCTTCCCGCACAGTTTCCGAACAGCTCTGCTGGGTTACAGCTGTGCTGCCAGCTCATGATTTTATCATATGTCTCATGATATGTGGTATTTTACTTAAACTTCTGCTCTAGGGATCATGAGAATCTCAGCTTTTCTTTAGCCCCTCCTCTCCCCTCTTTTTTCCTCCTCCTCCACCCCCACTGCCCCGAGAAAGAAAAAGAGGATGCTGTCCCACACATTTGCAGGAGTACTGGAAAATATGAATGTTAAGGGCTGGAGGGGGAAAAAAAAAAACCAACCCAACTAGAAGTCATATTTTTTGGACTTTAACGTCAGGGGTTTTAAGGCAGTTTCCTGATTAGAAAAGTGGAGAGTATGATTAATGGTTTCGGAGTGCCTGAGTTTGACAGATGCAGCCCAGGACACGGTCAGAAAGCATCCGGCGCCTACTCCTCTTCACACCCGCCGGCGAGAGAGAAGGAGCGGGAAGCGGGAGCCGTGTACGCTCGAGCCTGGTGGTGTCCAAGGAGGAACAGTGCTGTCACAACACAGATCTCTGGATCTCTGTTGCCCGCACCCTGGATGGGCACAGCCAGGACATAGTTTGAGGGTGCTGGAAGCAATGCCCTTCCCTTTCCAGGCTCTGCAGTGGGGAATACCCTGCTAAATACTAGTTGATCCCTCCCCACCCCCCCGAAGGCATGTCTGTGCAGCTCAGCGCAGGGTTTGGAGATACCTGGAGCACATCTCCCCAGATCCGCTGCAGCCTCAGCCTGATGTCCCTATTGGGAAGTTTCTGTTTTCTAGAGATTTTAAGATTCTGCTTTTCAAAAGGCTCAGCAGAGAGGCAGGTCAGGGCAGATTTTCAGAGTAGTTGGTATCCAACATGTGTGCCCTGTACTGAAACCTTCAAAGAATTTGGGTCCTGCAGCTCCCTCCAGAAGAGCCAAGCCTTTGAAAACCCAGCTGGCGAGCGGGTGCTGCGCCCAGGGGAGGTTGGTGCTCAGGACCAGGCTTTGGAGCCCAGTTGGCCCATGCACCAGGGTCTGTACCTGTGTTACTCCAACGCAGATCTCACCTGGTTAGTGAGACCTTCCTGGAGTGCTTCTGAAGAACCCCCTGGAGCTACAATTGCAGCAGAATTGAGCTGCTTGCTTGCTTTGATTTTAGCTTCAAAGGAGAGCTGGCAAATAATGGATGTTTCAGTTCAGTGGCTAACTGAAAAAATTGGGGTTAAGAGGTTGGCTAAGGGAGAGAGTGGGGAAATCTGGGTTCAGTTAAAATGTATCAGAAACTTATTAGGGAAGCAAAAGCCCAAAGTTTCGGTTTTGGTCAGCCTGAAATACCACATTCAATCCAAAATGAAGGATCTTAATTTTGGTGTCAACTCTTTTTAGCTTCTTTAAAAACGTAAGTCTCTTTTCTCCCAAGTAAATTATGGTTTCAACTTGAAAAATTAACAGTTCTATTTGGCAAATCTCTCAATGAAATATTTTGATATTTGGAAAAAATACTGCACCCTTTTTCCAGTCAAACCCTGTTTGCTTGACTTGAGCTGATTTTTCAAATAGCTTTTGGTCCTTATGATTTCCAGTCTTTTCTGATGAAATTTTTGCTCCTAGTAAAAAAAAAATAGAAATATCCTTTGGCTGTTTCCAGGAGTGTGCTAGTGACTGCAGCGTCTTCTGACGTCCTCCCAGGTGCAATTCAAACTGGAACTGTAGGGGTTAAAGCTGGGTATTTCTCACTGCACCCCTGGCATTGCCTTGCAGCCTGCACACCGGTGTAGCAGCTGACAGGCTCCAATCCAAACCTTGTAGAGAGAAGTTTTTTAGGAGAATACCTTGATTCTGAGGGACCCACTGACCCCTTCAGCCACAGAGACCAGCCCTTGCTGACTTCCAGGCGTATTTTAAGCAGGAAGTTGCAAAGGCAGTGTGGGATGATGGCACATCTTTCCTGCTAGACCTTATTTTTGGCATGTGTGTGTGTGTGCTTATCCATGTGACATCACATCTTTGGGTTTTCCCAACAGATGTATTGATATTGCTCCTTAACTGCCAAATCATTTTGAAATCTTTTGGGCTTCTTTGTGAATATGAAAAAGGGTTTTTAACTGTGGGAGATGGCAGTTTGAACTGTCAGCAGGGTTTGAAATGATAAAATAATAGCTATTTATACAGTATTCTTTATCCCTCTTAGGAGATCTCCAGCAACGAGTCAGCCACCTGTCTCCAGAGTTAACCTGCAAGGTACGTGTGTGAATTTGATGATCACCTGCAAGGTCGAATGCAGACAAGGGCTTATTGCACATCCTTTTGCTGACAGCTGCTCCTCTGCCCCCTTCCCTGGTACAGTTCCGGGCTCCTAGAGCTTCTTCTGGGTTCCTTGTGCGAAACCAATACAAGGGAACCACCAGGCCCAGAATATTGTTATTTTAGTAGTTTGGGGTTTGGGTTTATCCTTGTGTGTTAGCATAAAAGATGAACATGATTTTGGTTTGATAGTCATGGCCACAGTGACTGCTGTTCTTCTGAGTCCCTGTGCTGCACAGGCCTGGACAAGCCCCAGCCTACAAGCCTTGAACAGGCTCAGGCACAGCTGTAATTTTTTTTTTATCCTGTTTATTTCGGTTTGTTTCCATGTGATCTCTGTAAAAATTGCAATCTCAGAAAACCTTTCTCAGGTGAAACTTCCTCTGCTTTTATAAGGCTGCTGTGGAACAGCTTTTTGTGTGTGTGTGTGTGTGATTATTTGCTTGAGGTCTTTTGAAACCTACATTTAGCAATCAAAGGAGAGCAGGAGTGGGGGAGTAGTGTGGCTAATCGTGTCTTCTTCCCTGTCTGCTCCCCCCCGCACATGATGTCCCTCTGTCACCTTCTCCTCACCCCAGTGTTGGGTCAGAGACCGCAGCAAACACGAGTGGGTTATGATCACAGAGGAGAATAACACCCAGTGAAGACGGAGGGTGCTGGGCGGGTGAGCGAGGGACCCTGTGGGGGCTCAGCGTCAGCCCCAGGGTGCCAAAGCAAGGTGGGGTGGGCAGCAGGGTGAGCCCAGCAAGTGCAGGCAGAGAGCAGTCGTGGTGGGAGCAGGGGGCTGCTCAGGTGGGGTGAAGTGCTGAGGATGGGAAGCAGAGGCAACCTGCTGATGGCAGGTTTCTTTATTTTCACACCTGGATTTATCCCTGCAGTGCTGGGCGCTTGTGGGACCCCTCTCAGGAACAGAGCTGGCTGTACTTGCGTTAATTTAAAGGTTACTCCCACGGAGAAGGAGATAAGATTTGGAGGAGTGCCCGTTTGTAAGGTTTAATCTCAGCCTTTCCAATAATGACGTGCTAGGAGGGCCTAATAAAGCTTAATTTTTACAGTGTGTGAAGCCTGGATAACTAACTATCGTTTCCTTTCAAGCTCTGTATTATTTACTGTCTGGGGACACGTCTAGTCCTGGAGTCTGCCAGATTAGGTTCCTCAAAACTTGTTAATGGAATGTGGAAACCTCTGATGCAGAAAGAAAACTGGACAATGTGATCTTAAAACACCTTCTCCCTCCTTCCCTCTCTGTGAACAGTGTCCAGTCAGGGCTAGTAGGAATGCACCTCCTTACCTTCTGTGGTAGTTTAAAAATCTCTTCTAGCAAGACTTTGATTTTGTGGCCTGTGTGTGAAAAGAAAAAAAACCATGGAAAATTTCAGAAGCTTTCCATAGATCTGTTTATAGAGGTTACAGAATCTAATAACCAGGAGAGAATTCCCTTCCAGGAATTTTTAGATTCATTTTCTTAACACTTTCTGTGGAAACAACTGCTTGCAACTTTTTTAACTCTTTGTGGATATTTTTCGACAGCATTTCCAACATGAGCTATAGGATACTTAGTACTTTTTAGCTAATCCCAGCTTCTGGTGCTGGGAATACGTGACAATTTCAGCTTCTTTTTTGATTGAAGGCTCTGACACACATTAATTGTAGAGCAAGTTTTGTGTTACCCTGCAAAGCTCGAAACCAGAAAGCAGCTGAGAAGAATCTGGCTTTTAGCATTTTTAACCTTGTGATCCTGACTCATGGTTTTTAATGTTTCAGTGCCAGTAATTACATGTGGATAGATGGTTCTATCAAAAATAAATTATATTGACATCTCACCTGAGATATGAAAAAAGACAATGCCCAGATGTGGGAATGAGCCACACGGGATGCACATTCTCTATGCAGATTTTTATTTGGTAGCAGGAGGACTGTGGAAGAAAACTGCAGCAACTCGTGGAATTTGTAAAAAAGTAAAGTACAGGCTGGATTTGTGAGTTCATAACCATGTAGATTTACTGACCTTAGGTGAAGTCTTGAGATGAAACAGAAAATGTGAGTTGTATCATTGCAGCTTAAGTGAATTGTGGCAGTTTGTAGGTAAGAATAAGAAATATTTTTGAGATTGAGTGGAAATTGTGTAATTTCCTACATGAAATAAGCTAATAGTGACATTATTAGTGAAAAAACCTTGGGGCTTTTAGTTAAATTCGGCTTCAGATTATTTCTGTTGATTAATTTTATCAGCTCTCACGGGATCTAGTCTGTAGGCTGGAGCAATCAATCCCTTCTTGGCCAGCATCAGACCTTGCATCTGCTGCACTGTCACAGCCGGGGGCTGAGGGTGTCAGGAGTGAGCTGCTGCGGGGGGACAGCAGCTCTGACACACAGAGGGAAGACTCTGAAGAACATCCTGCTAGAGCTGCCACACTCACTAATTTTATCAGCTCTCACGGGATCTAGTCTGTAGGCTGGAGCAATCAATCCCTTCTTGGCCAGCATCAGACCTTGCATCTGCTGCACTGTCACAGCCGGGGGCTGAGGGTGTCAGGAGTGAGCTGCTGCGGGGGGACAGCAGCTCTGACACACAGAGGGAAGACTCTGAAGAACGTCCTGCTAGAGCTGCCACACTCACAACTTGGCAGGGAGGCTTAGAGACGTAGCAGAGAGCGGGGATGTGCTCTTCTCAGGTGAGGCCAACACCTAGATGTCTACCTACTTGCTTCTCTGATGGGTTGTGTACCCTCAGCTCACCTCCCCACCTGGAAACAGAGGTGCAGTGAGGAATGCCAGGGTTACTTTACCCTGCAGTTACTTTTCATAGAATCATTGAATTGTGGAATGGTTTGGGTGGGAAGGGACCTTAAAGCTCATCCAGTCCCAAACCCCCTGCCAGCAGCAGGGACACCTTCCACTAGACCAGGTCGCTCAAAGACTCATACAACCTGGGATGAGGTTAATTATTTTCTTACTTTGTGCTATTCTAGCCTGTCAGCCAGGACCATTCTGAATTTCTGACCATATGTACTTGTTGCATTCGGTGTCCCCACTTTGCTGCCCAGAGTGTCCTCCAGGTTCCTTCAGGGCTCCTGGGTGATTGCCTTCCTTTACCCATCTGACACGGGGGCATGTCAGTACAGCAGGAAACAAGGACAGCCCTTTACTTTCTAAGAAAGTTTCCATTTAAATAACAGCAAGAACAAAGATTTTTAGCTTGGTTTGGTTTGGTTTTTTCCAATGTTTGCAGCTTTTTTTCCCTAGCTGGTTTCTGATATTGGAAATTCTGAGAGGAAGGAGAGATTTTCCTATCAGAACCCTTCCAGTTATGTGCCAGTGGCTCCTGTGTCTGAAAGCACGCAGGGTTTTTCCTGAAAGTTTTGGAGAAGGAAACAGTCATGTTTTGATTGGGACTAGGCTGCGTTACATCCCTCTAGATACAAGAATGTGTTTTGCAATAAAATGTGTTTCTGTTCTCTAGATTCGTTAGTCGGCAAAGCTGGGAATTTTATTTTAGCATTAAAAAAACATGTCACACACGTTGATTCACAGATTTACCACAATCAGTTGACATCAGTATGAGCACCTCGTAGATGTCTCCTTTTATTTGTCATTAGCGGGGTGATTTATATATCCTGTTCTGAAAAGTACAGAACTCGGGGTTTAAAGCAAACTTAGCATACATTAATAAAATTACCCTGGAGGGAGACAAATTACATCCAGCGCTTGCACTGGCAGGAACACATGCCAGCTGTTTACTCCAGCTCGAGGATTACAGGATTTGTCAGTTGTTTCAAACAGAGAGGAGCCAAATCTGGTGCTCGTTTGCTCGTGTACTCCCAAGGAATTGCATCACTAAGGACCCAGGCCCATGAAAGAGCTGTGATGAAATTATGGAATTCTGTTTCTTTTTATTTTATTTATTTATTTTAATTTTTTTGCTTTCATTTTCTTGAAAGTGTGAAAAATTCTGGCTGGGTTTTTCATGGGACAAAGTGCTTTCCAAGTTGATAGTGATGTCACTGTAAATTTCAAGGCTTTCTTAACCTTCTAACCGCAGCCATAAAAGGAAGAGGGATATGTATTGAACATCCTGTGTTTTGTCCTTGGTATCAGCTTAAGAAAATCTGGCAGGTTTTTCCTGTTGTTTTGTTATAACTGCAGATCACAGGAACGAACAAAATTGCTTTTATGAATTAACTGAGAAACCATAACATGGAAATATGAAGACGTAGCAAAAAGTACATCAATCCTTAATTAGCTGATGTTATCCTACAGCTGGGATGGATAATGGGAATATTCCAGACCATGAGGTGCCCAGGTGGTGTGTAGCATTGCAGAGTGCAGTGGTGCAGGGCTGGATTATAGAATCACAGAATCGTAGTGGTTGGAAAAGACCTTTAATATCATTGAGTCCAACCATGAACCCAACACTGCCAATCCCACCTCTAACCCATGTCCCTGAGCACCTTGTCTGCCCGTCTGTTCAATCCCACCAGGGAAGGTGACTCCACCACCTCCCTGGGCAGCCTGTTCCAATGCCTGACAACCTTGAGGTGAAGGAGTTTTTCCTCAGATCCAATCTGAACCTCCCCTGGGGCAACTTGAGGATATTAAGAACGGGTGCTCCCCAATTTACCTTCTCTGGAGTTACAGAAACGTTGATATAAACGTGTTGTCACACAAGTGTCTGTGACGTTTCTTTCTCCTCTTCTCCTTTTTGTTTGGTTTTGTTTTGTTTTTTAAATGCAGCCTCTGCCACAGTTACTTTCATTGACCTTTGTGCCACCTTGGGCTCAGTGAATCCACCAGCACCTTCTCTTCTCAATTCAGCTCTCTCCTCCCCTGGCTTCAGTGAAAGGTCTTTAGATCCCACCCAACTTATTCCATGTTCATGCCAGGAGGGTTGGAACTGGATGATCTTTAAGGTCCCTTCCAACCCAAACCAGTGTGGGATTCTGTGATTCAACTAATAAAACATGTAACCAGCAACGAGCCTGGCAGTTCCTGCTTAGTTTTGTTCTTTCCTCCATGTTTATTTACTTCACTGGCCCTAATTCCCTCTGAATTAAACCATTTTTCACTGGCTGCCACATTCAGTCTGAGGCTCTCGTTCTTCCACCCATTTTGGTAGAAACTTTTCCCCACCTGTTTTGTTTCCTTTGTGTTTTTCTCAGGACTTTTTCCTGTCGTCCTATTTTACCACATTCTTCCTCTCAGCTCAGCGTGTGATCGGTGCTGTTTGCTTAGATTCCCAATATCAAGGCCTCTCCCTCCCCACACACCAACAGTCTTGTACCAGTGCTTGTGTTTGTGTGAACCAGCACAGCTCTTCATGCCGTGGCCTCACCTTTGTGTGTGAACACCCGTGTGTCACCTGTGGGCTGTGCTGGAAATGAACCCCCTGCTCCTTGTCGTAGAGGTTGTGGAGAAAGCGCTGTGGTCGTGATGCAAGAGGGAGGTGAAGGCTCTCCTGGTGATAGAGGGGGCCAGGGACGAGGTGAGGTGGCACATTTCATAGAATCATAGAATGGTTTGGGGTTGGAAGGGACCTTAAAGCTCATCCAGTCCCAACCCCCCTGCCAGCAGCAGGGACACCTTCCACTAGACCAGGTTGCTCAAAGCCTCATCCAGCCTGGCCTTGAACACTTCCAGGGAGGAGCAGCCACAACTTCCTTGGCCAACCTGGGACACTGTCTCACCACCCTCAGAGTGAAGAACTTCTTCCTAATATCTCATCTAAACCTCCCCTCTTTCAGCTTAAACCCATTTCCCCTTGTTCTGTCACTAACTGCCCTTTCTGCTGAACGATCCATACCCAGGTGGAGAGGATTTTCTCAGCTGCAGAGTATTTTCCTATCCTGGCTGGTTTGAGAGGCTGTTGTATTTAGATGTCACTGCTGGCTGACAGGAGCAAAGTGTTAAGGGTCAAATAATGTTGTGTGCTTCCTGGAGCTGTCAGGGGTCTGCAGAAACTTTTCTCCAGAGCAGGCAACTGAGTGCCCCTTGGATGCTTTCAGCCCTGACTAATTATGGTCTGTCCTCACAATGACTGATATACCTAGCTGTGTAATACAGCTGATTCACTCTGCACCGCAAGGCTTTGGGGGGGGGTGTAGCATTTTGGGACATGTCACACGCAGGCTTTGCAGGGCTCATGGGATTAAAGCTTTGTTAAAATTCCTCTCTGGGGATGGGAGTGAAAGATGGATATTTTTCTTGCTCGTGCCTTAGCCTCTGCTTTCCTGCACATCTGCACGTTGGTCTGCACTTCTCACATGCCTTTACACGAACCCAAGATTTGTACTCCTTCATTTTCTATGTGGGTGTGAGATGTACACAGACCCGTGCACGAACATTTGTATAAAGCATAAACAAAAGACTGGATAAAGCTGGTGCTTGTGCTAATGAGAGTCTCAACTTTTTTTTTTGTAGGAGTTAACAAGCCCTGTGCATCAAAGTCAGCTCTTGGTTACAAATATCTCTAAATCCCAAGTAATCAGTATGGAGCTGGCGCTCTTGCACCACGTTTCCTCTGCTTGGCATGTGGGGAGAATGGCTCTGGGCATATAGGAAATAGAGGATTCACTTTGGAATTCTGTTGCTCTGCTGTGAGTTTGGCTGAAGATCTGGCCTTTTGGTTTGACAAGTCAAGGAGATGTGGTGTTTCAGGCTTTTAACCAGTGTGCACGAGGAGCTGTACATGCCCAACTAGCTGAGCCAGAAAATAACTGATTGTGCACAGTAAATTCAGCGGTGCTGTAGATTTACCTATAAAAGTTGTCACCTACTAATGTTCTTTTTAAAGGGTGCAGTGCTATACTGACACAGATTATTTAGAAACTCAGCAAAACTGTAAAAGAAATCAGATAAGAGATCAGCTTAATGATGTGACTGAGTAAAACTAAAGCTGTTAAATGGTGGAAGTGATTCTTTCTGCTGGGAGAAATTAAAAGTGCGTTTCAAAGTGAACTTTAAAAGTTACCTGCAGAAGAAGGGAGAGCGGCTGGCCGAGCTCCAGACCATGCTGGGGAGATCCAGAGGCTGTTTCTTGCTCTTTGGGGACAGTTCATTCCCACGGAGAGTCCGTTTCGTGTGTTGAGCCTGCCTGCAAACACACACCCCCTGAAAGTTGGACTCATGCTTCTTAGTAAGTATTTCAGTTATGCTATTGACGTCAATGCAGTCATTAAATAGATTGCCGGCCCTCCCATCAGTAAACCTGTGCCAAAGACCTAGAGGCAGACACATTTGGAAAGAAGAACATCAGGTTTTCTTTTAGCATTTGAAGAGAATAAGGGAAAAGCCTTTTCTTGAATTCAGGACACTTTGCAATAAGGGTTTTCTCTCTTTTTTTTTTTCCCCCTTAATTTTCTAAGACTCGTTTTCTGCAGAGATAATTGCTGCGTTTTATTTAACACACTTTTTGTCATGTTACTGTGCACATAAACAAATCCAAAGGAGACCAGAGAGTAATTTTTTTTTGCCATCAGCTCCAGCTGAAAAACGACACTCATTTTAGGGCTCCCAGCTAGATTTATGTGTGTATCAAGTAACAGAAGGTATTCAGGCAAACCTGTTTAGCCTTTGACTCCAGAAATTCTGCAAGGATTGATTTCATGACATCTATATAAGAAAATAGCCTTCATTTCTCCTCGGCAGGCTCTGAAGACATACAAGCTAATCATGACTCCATAGCAACGGATAAAAACTGTTTTCCCCTCCGCCCCACCTGTGGATGTCACATGAAGATGCTACACGTGCTGCTGCCATCAGGAGCCTGTCACTCCCTGGGGCCCAGCTGCCACCTGCGGCCGTGGGGCGAGCGGCCGCGATGCCAGCGGGACTCCCTGCGTGCACTCACGCTGTCCTGCTGTGTTTCTGAGACGGGCTGGGCTCTCCTGGGCTGACCAGGACGTCCATTCATGACTGTGGCCAGGGAGATACCCACCTCCCGGAGCTGCTGTCCTGCCCCTGTCTGAAGGCAGCTCTGGGTTGTGCAGTTCTCCTTGCCAGGGGTTGGGGATGGCTCTGGCCGTCAGTCGGAGGCTCCAAAGGGGCTGAGCTGAAAACCTAAGGATATCTAGATGGCATCCTCACCCAGGTGGAGGGAGCACCTTTCCTTTGACGAGACAAGCAGGTATGTCCTAACCAACAGCAGCAATGCATTCTTGGAGAAAAGCTGAAGAGCCAAACCACTGGTTTTTTGTTGAGGTTATCATTTCACTGAGACCTTCTAGTGGCCTCCCAGTACCTGAAGGGGCTCCAGGAAGCTGGGGAGGGACTTTGGCCAAGGGCAGGGAGTGACAGAACAAGGGGTGATGGCTTGAAAGTGTCAGAGGGGAGATGGAGCTGAGATGTGAGGAAGAAATTGTTTGGTGTGAGGGTGGTGAGCCAGTGTCCCAGGTTGCCCAGAGAAGCTGTGGCTGCTCCTCCCTGGAAGTGTTGAAGGCCAGGTTGGATGAGGCTTTGAGCAACCTGGTCTAGTGGAAGGTGTCCCTGCTGCTGGCAGGGGGGTTGGGACTGGATGAGCTTTAAGGTCCCTTCCAACCCAAACCAGTCTGGGATTCTATGGTTCCATGATACCACACTCTGCTACATTGGATAAAAGCTTATGCTTTTATCAGTCATAGGTTATTAAAACAGCTCCTCTCTGGTGGGTGCAAACCAGTCTGGGATTCTATGATTCCATGATACCACACTCTGCTACGTTGGATAAAAGCATAAAACCAGTCATAGGTTATTAAAACAGCTTCTCTCTGATGGGTAGTTTTTTTCTGAATGATCCAGGCAACTGTGAACCCCAGGCGGCAATGAAGTGATAGATCTTCCCAGTTTCATGCTCTCATTGTGTCCCCGTATTCACTCTGCTCTTTAAGCTCAGGTCAAGCCCTGTATTGCTTTACTCAGCTCCCATTCCTACTGGATTGCTTAAGGCCTCTGCGAAGACAATAAGACGTTGCCATTGCTAATATCAGAGTCGATAAAATCTGTGTTTCTTTTGTTTTCTGCATAGAGAATGATAATAGTTGCTGTGGGTGAGATTTTGACATCGCAGTCTTCAGTGTACCGAATCAGTTCCATATGAGTTACAGAAATGTGTGCTTGATCTGAGGAAAAAAAACAAACCAAGCCAAACAAAAACACCCAAACCAAAGTTCTGGCAGGAGGAATGGGGGTTTTTAATTATTTCTTAGGTCGTGGGGCACAGTTTGTGCATGCCTTAGTGATGAGTAGGGTTCTTCATTGTCCCACTGATTTGAGCCCCTTCAACTTCCATGTCATCAGCATTTTGCAGCCGGTGGGAGCTGAAACGGACTCCTGGAAGCACCCATCAGCTCATCCCCGCAGCAGCTATATATATAAGTTTCTCCTTCCTCCCCTGAGGTTGAGCTCACTGCTGCAGCACTGTGTCCTGGACACAGCTGGCCATGGGAGTGTGAGAGGCTGCATCCGAGTTATCCGTGCTGAGCCATTCCCAGGGTAATGCACACACACATCCCAGAGCCACCAACCTGTCCTTGGACAGTCCCAATGCTCAAACCTCTGTCCTCCTGCGGGATCTGATTCCAAGTGTAAGTTACTTTCTTCTCGTGTTTTCAAAAGTATTTCTAACTTGGTGTCTTGGTTGTCAGCGGCCAAATCATCCAGCCTGGAGTTGGGCAGGAACTCCCTGCTGATGGCTTTGGATTTATTAGTCTTGGTGGGAAGCAGTTTGGTTCTGGTTTGAAGGGGCACGTACAGAATTTGCCCGTTGTCCTCTGTAGAGTAGACATTTTACCTACCAAAGTGAACTCTACAATTATAGGATAACAATTATACAGATTAAACCTTTTTAAGAGCTTTTAAAATCAATGTATAATCCAGGTAGAATTAAAAGAGGGAGTGAAGGATTGCGAAGGCACTTTTCCCTCTCTTCAGCTACGGAATTGCATCCATTCTGATGGTTTAGACTCACCCATTCCCAAATGGTGACACTGAACAATGAACATATCGACTCTTTTCACTGTTCAAATCACCCAGAAATGCTCTGGGTTTTATTATCAGTATCTTTTCATCTCCTGGTTGACTAAAAAAGATTGATATAGTTAAAACATGGTACGTTTATTAATGTAAGCATAACCTCGTTGTGCAACTGGGAAAGAATGTTAAGCTAACAGGTAATGAAACGTTTCATTGTAATATTGTTTTCCCTGTGAGAAGTGTCTGTAAATGACAGCCTTAAGTATGGTATAATTGCAATACCTTTTTGACAGAAAGGAAACAACTGTTAATTATTTATGGTTATTAATAAAACATGCCAGGTTCTTAAGTTAATTCAGTTCACTGGAAAAATATGTATGCTTACAAAGATTTAAATGTTTTAAGCAGTAGACTTGAAAAACCATCTAAATCCCTCTGTCCCTGTGGACTGTATTTTCATGTCTGAAGGTATCGTGGTTTGACTCTGTTCTGTGTTAAGGCACTTCATCATTTTAGGAATTCAGAATGTAAAAAAAAAAATAAATTAAAAAAACCAAACCAAAGCTCCCTCCAAAATGTAACAGAGTATTGATTTGACAATCAATGTATTTTAATTTTGCCTTTAATACCGTGCCTGTCACAGACCAGTGGCAAACAGCCTTTCATCGACCAGATGAGGAGCAGGATCTGACCCAAATCAGACACTGTGTTTTGTTGTTTACTAGGAGCCATCATCAGTGGACTAAATTCATTATTCAGGACTAAATACTTCTGTAGTTAGATTTAACATTAAAAGAGCTATGCTTTTAAATGTGAATATTCTAGTATAAATATCCTGCTGTCATAAATAGACCTTTCCAAGAGGAAATTAAACATCTGTGCATATGAAAACTCCTCTACCTCCACGCTCTTCAAAAAAATTTCTTGAACAGACATTTTTGTGTTGTATCTAAAAGCCTCCAGGTTCCAGGTGTTTAGACGAAAGCTTTGGATCCAGCTTGCCAACGCCCTTAGAGCATATTCCAGACACCCCGATGTTTTAATTTAAAATGGGTTGAATCCAGTTAGGCCCTTCACGCTGCAAGCATGCGTTTAGGGAGCTTTATACAAGCTTAGCACTTCATATCAAAATGATTCTAAAATGTCACATTTTACAAACAATGTCTTTGTCTTTCAATACCGTATATTAGGTTGACAAAAGCAGGACACTCTTATAGCAATCGTTGCGTTCTCTGAAAAACCAGGCTACTGTTGTGAGAAGTGGAAAAGCCAGCCTGTCTCCCTGCTCCCCTTCCCTCCCTCCCTGCCTCCTTCCCTCCC
>NW_010305021.1:552-19712 GCF_000700745.2 Antrostomus carolinensis | reverse complement strand
GCTCACACCAGGACAGGTGGGGTCACATTTCCCATCAAAAAGGAGGTGATTGCCCAGCTGGCAGATCAATACAGCATACAAAGCACTCAGTAAGCATGAGCTCTGCGACTTTTCAAGTTCAATCCCATATCCAGGGCAATCCTTCATTAGATACATTAATAATTAAGTGTAATACGAATAGTTATGTCTTCAAGTGAGGTTTTAGGCAGGTAAGAATTCACACTGTTTGCATTTCGCAGGGTGTTCTTATCAAATCAATACATAAATATCTTCATGTGTGAAACTTAAGAAAGCATGAGGCATCGAGCTTCTAAATTATTAACAGGAAGTCTGCTGTCTCATGCCTCATCCTTGCAGCTTTTGCAATTAGGGGTAGCAGGGGATTATTTTATCATGGACACCAATAAAAACATGATGAAGGAGCAGAACAGACCTGCCTTGTACCCCTGCAGTACGCCAACTTGGAAGGACAGAACCAAAGCAATCCTTGGTGGTATAGAAACCATTTTAGCTGTACAAATACACCACTGTCATTACCTCAGCGGCATAATTAATGCTTTATGACAAGGTTATAATAATAGGTTCTTTAATAGGTGTGCCAGCTGCAAACTCTATCCATATTATTTTGCGTGATGAAGTGTGCCAAGCCCAATACTGTGCTCAAGCAATGGAAAAACCAGAGTTGTGGGCAGATCCCTGGGACAACCACTCACAAGCAGACGCAGCAGCTGGTTTTTCCACAGAGGCGAGGAGCTGGGTATGCTTGCAGGCTTTTCCAGACCAGACATACAAATTCTCTTGACTCAAAGAGACTTTAATCCAAAGGGTTTCCATCAGGAAAGCAGGAGTCTCTTTCACAACACGCCTGCCAAACCTCTAAGGCTGGAAAGCTCAAGCAAGCTGTATAGTCCACAGATATTATTTTATTTCCTTTTTATTTTTATTTTTTTCCCCAATTAACATACAAGACATTAACATGTCTTGGCATCAGGTTACTTACAGAAATGTTCTCTCTCAAGGCTAACACTAAGCATTTATCCAAGAGAGCTTCTTAATTGAGGTAATTTAAACACAACCCAGCCTACCTGAAGGGATTTTTGGAAAGAGAAACCGCTGCAGCATGGAGATGACTACTGCTCGTCTCATCTCAAGAGACCTGAAGGGCATCTCCAATTTTGGTGGCAGAAAGAGAAGGAAATGGCATTTTCACTCAGAAATAATATTCAAACAACTGTTTGATTTTGGGATTCAGGTAACTGTCATCACAAGCCCTTCTAAAAGTTACATTTTTTAAATGGACCTCTAATTCCACCCAGGTTTTTCAAGGAGGAGCATAATCAACTTCTTACCTGATACCTTTGGGATTTTTAGGTAATCATGACTACACCTACCTAAGGGACTTTTCAGTGACATGCTTAGGTCCTTCACTAATTTATTCCTTCATTTAACCCACACAAGAAGCCTTCTGAAGGCTGAACACCAGTATTTTTGGCTGGTACCTGAAAACAGCCAAAGAAGCAGTTGCTTAGAGCAACCTTCAGTGAAACAAGGTTAAAGAAGGAAGGAAAGGGTATCCTTTCCTATGGAAATAAAAGTCATTACCATGCTTGGAGTACTACTCCAGATCAATATAAGCAAGCACTGTGTAATTTTGAAGAAAAATAATTAATATCCCTCCACATCTATCACCAAGCTTCTCAGAGGGGCTGACACACTGAGTGAGACATGACTTGAAAAGAGGTCAAGGGCTGACACTGGTGGATACAACCTCCCCTGCTCCAAGACCAAGTCATCACCAGCAGCAAGCACACATACCCCAGCTGCCCCACCACAAAACCTAACCAAGGAAAAGCCTCTCCCCTAAAAACCCAGAAAGGTTTTAACTGTGATTAAACTACTGGGGTTTGCAGTTTTAAACACATGAACTCAGAAGAGAAGCTCTGAGAAATGCTCCTCTCATGTGGTTTCTGTAACGGCTTTGTCATTGCAGTACAACGAAGAGAAACTAATTCATTCAACCCGCATTTGGCCTCTAGTTGCTTAATTCAGACATTTCTCGATGACCGTTTAAGTCATCAGATGACATGGAGGCTGTTTTGAGTAGAAGACGCACCACCTGTTTTCACACGTGGATTTTATTGCAAAATTCTGGTGTTACACTGGGAAAAAAGCTAATTCAAAGGGTAAATGAGAACAGCAACTTGAGAAAAGGTCAATAACCTCTGTGTTCCATACTCCCCCTCCACCCTCTTTTAAAGTTTGTTATTTTGGGGGGGTTTTTTCAGTCTTCAGGGGCACAAGAGCTGGGGAGCATGTTGTTTGTTAGAGCACATCTAACCAACAACAGCTGATCAACTGTGGCAGGTACTGGGACTGCACTGTTCAACCAGTTAACACTCAGGAAACTTCTCTCCTGAGCATCAGCTCCCAAGCTGCAGACGCTTCCAGGTCATGGTAGTTAGCTGGGGCTTGAGAAGATCTCAGTGACTTGCCGTGGGTGGCTTGTATCCCATTCCCCAGCAGTTTGCTCATCGCAGTCCTCCCACCACCGGATCAGCAGAGTCTCAGTACCCAATGGGTGAGGAGATCTTGTCCCTCTCCACAAGATCAGTGTTTGTTAGCAGAGAGGGGAAGAATTCAGACACATCCGAGGAGACACCACTGCTATGCCGCAAATACCACCTATCCTGGCTGGTAGCCTTTCATCAGTATTCGGTGCTCAAAAGGGAGGGAGAAAACCCCAAACTGCATATAAAGCCCACTTCTCACTTAAAAGATATAGTTCCAAAAAACCCCCAAAAAACCCAACCAAAACAACAAGAACAAAAAAAACTGAGTGGAGAAATTCATTATTGCAGCTCGTTTTAAATTAGGGAAGCAAACCTAACTCTTTGCACAGGCAGAAGATGCCACTGAGCAAACCAAGGGAGGTTTGCAGATGTATGTCACGCCGACCATAGAATCAAAGAATCACAGACTGGTCTGGGTTGGAAGGGACCTGAAAGCTCATCCAGTCCCAACCCCCCTGCCAGCAGCAGGGACACCTTCCACTAGACCAGGTTGCTCAAAGCCTCATCCAGCCTGGCCTTCAACGCTTCCAGGGAGGAGCAGCCACAGCTTCTCTGGCCAACCTAGGAAGGCAGGGTCCAGCTTCTGCGTTCAACGTAGGCAAAGAGACAAACGTCTTCAGTGCAAAGCTACGTCAAGCCTGGTAAACACAGATGTGTCCAGATCTTAACAACAACCTGTTATTTCTGGAGGGAATTAGCAGGAGGATGGGAAACAGGCATTGGGCAGGAAGAGAAGAACAGATTTAACACATGGGATGCTATGTAGAAACCAGAAGGAGCAGAGTTCCTTACGTCGTTAGAAACGTTTTAACAAAAGTCAACTCCATCAAGCTTATGAAGTCCTGCTTGAAGCTGAACCGAGCACGATCTTCACTGAAACCTGGCCAAAAACCAAGGAAAAAGCCTGCAAAAATCATGGCTTTCAGAAACTCAGATGTGAGTGCTACCAAAAGCAGTTTTCCTGCCTGAAGCTTTGAATACAAGACCTTCTGTAACAGGAAGAAAATATTTTCTACAAAGTGACCCAAAGGACTCCAGAAGCATTTAGGAGTCTGCTTTAGTCGAAGTCAAAAGAGGAGGGGAAAAAAAAAGAAAAGCCCATAAAATTGGAAGACAATGTGAACAATGCTGAGCTATTCATTCAAAAATGAAAGCTGCTGCTTGGAGGGAAGGGGAAATGTCCACAATTGCTTTGGAAAACATTGCCCAAAACCCTCAGGAAAGAAAGAAGAAGAAAAACATACTTTCAGAAATCAAGGATGATAGAAATAACACAGAGGAGTTACAGCAGTTGCACGCTAGGAAATAAAGAACAAAAAGAAAACCGCTGGGGCCAAGTGTGTATCCCGGCTCCACAAGCCGGGTTTTGACCCAGTTTAACCCAGGACTGCACTGAGCAGAAAGCCAGCCCAGGGGTTGGGCCGCTCCCAGCAGCCATGCCAGGCAGGGCTGCAGCCCCTCGTCCTCCCCAGCCCGGCTGGGGACCAGCCCAGCCACCACCTCTGGCGGGGGCAGAAAACGAGGGATGAAGGGTTGATGGTGGAGGGAAGGAGGTGTCTCGTCAGCCATGTGAGCCCCTCTCCATCCTCCCATGTCTCAGGAACAAGCTACAGCTCCCAGCAGCAAGGGTGAAGGCTCTCCCCAGATGGGACAACATGTACCTGGAATAAATACAGGGCTGTAGACAGGAACAGCAGCAAACATCTCGCTTGCCCTCCTGTCCTGGTGTGAGCTGGGCCAGAGCTGGTTCTGTTCAGCAGCCAGAACAGCGCTGGGGGTTGGGTTCAGCTGGGATTTGTCAGGAGAGAAACGCTGAGAACATCCCCATGTTGCATTTGTGTCCCTGGCACTGAAGGACTTTGTGTTTGTCCGTCTGCAAGCGCAAGATCTCAGGGGTGAGGAATATTGAACTGGATCAGCTCCATGGGCATTGGGCTCTGCCAAGGGGCTGTTCCATCTCCTGTCCCCCATGGGCAGGAGATCCATGAGGGGCTCTTCCTCTCTTGCTCTCTCTGGCTTTGGCTCGGGCTCTGGCTCTCCCGGGATTGCGGTTTCGGGTCGGGATTGTGGCTCCTGCGGGATCGTGATCTGGGAACGGGCCGGGCTTGGTGGGCGGGTGGTGAGCAATGGCACTGGGTGTCACTCATCTGCATATTTTATTACTATTATTATTATAGTTGTTATTTTAATATCATTATTGTTTTAAGTTTTATTTAATTTCAATTATTAGATTGTTCTTTCACCTTACGAGTCACAGAATCACACAGAATCACAGAATATTAGGGATTGGAAGGGACCTCAAAAGATCATCCAGTCCAATCCCCCTGCCAGAGCAGGAACTCCTTTACCCTTGCCCCTCAATTCTCTCCTCAGTCCCTGGAGGGGGAGTGAGCGAGCAGCTGGGTTTGGCTGTTGGCCAAGTGCAACCACCACACCTCCCATTACTTAAAGAAAATTTGTGTCTGCTGCTTCGCTTCCTTCTTCCACTGATCACTCCTTTAAAAAAAATTCCTTGTTAAAGGCAAAAATCTTGTAGTGAAAAATCTCAGCATATTTAAATGCAACCTGGTAAATCACTGGGAGACCACACTTCTCCTCAGTGTGGTCCCCATTGTTCATCATGGAGGTATGGAAACATGCGGGGGCTGATGGCAGCACCATCAGCATCACTGCACACCATGCAGGTACCAGTCCCCATCCTCCTAAAGCAGCCTTCACAGAGTCCTATTCCCACTCAAAGCATGGCCAGCGAGCCCCCAAAACCAGCTACCCTAGAAAAAACATTTTTTAGAAAATGAGTATTTCAGGAATGAATTAATACACTTGAAAGATGTGATGGCATCTTTCCAGCCTGCCACGGGCCCTGCCACAGCAATTTTGCAGGGTTAGAGAACATAAATGAAGAAGTGGACAGCAAGCTGCAATTCTAGAAACCCAGCAGAAACCTCTGCCATCAGGTTGCCATTTCCACCTTCTTCGTCTGCCTCATTTTTCTGCACCCTGGCAGCCCAGTGTGGGACCCTCCAGCATCTTCTCAAGGGCTCTTCAATAGTGAAGTCCAAGCACAGCTGCTCACCAGCCAGCCATGACTCACCACCACCTCTCTTCTACTGGCCAAAGAGCCTGGAGCAACACAAGACCAAAGATCCTGTACAGCCAGAAAACTGGAGTTCACATGGACAGCACCACCCATAGCATCCTGGATCCCAGCAGGGGATGCAAGCAAGGTGCTGTAACTTCAGTTTCACAGAATCCCAGAATTGCCCGGATTGGAAAAGCCCTTTAAGATCATCAAGTCCAACCATGAACCCAGCACGGACCAGTCCCCGACTAACCCATGTCCCTCAGCACTATGTCTACACGACTCTTCAATCCCTCCAGGGATGGGGACTCCACCACTGCCCTGGGCAACCCTTTCCAATGCCTCAGAACCCTTTCAGCAAAGAAATTCTTCCTCACATCCCATCTCAACTGCACAACTTAAGGCCATAAATAAATTCATAAATCACCAGCACACTGAACCCCAGCCTTCCAGCAATGCTATTTCTCTCCTTCCCTTCCTTTCATTTATAATATCTCAAAGATCTAAAAATGCTTCTTATTATTTAACAACTCAGCAATTCTTGGCTACTTAGGATGAAAAAAAAAACAAAAACCACCAACAACAAAAAACTTATCAGATGAGACCAGCAGGACTCCAAAGCAGAGCACTGGCATTTGTCTTGAAAAAGTGTCACCATTCAGACAGTCTCAAGCAAGGAAGTAAACACAGCCAGAACAAGTCCTCGTGAAAGCTCTATCTTTTATCTGCAGAAAACAAATCAGTGAACTCGATGGAAACGCAGCCAAAAAGTAAAAGCAACACAATCCCTTGTGAACTGATAAAGTATTAGCTAGCCTGCTGCATTTCTAGCTTAGAGAGGGAAAAACAGCATATCCTTGGTGTTTAGCTCCTTTCTAATCCTAGGATATGTTTTTTGGCAGCAAGCCTGGCTTTCACTGAGGGTAATGCAAAAAGGAACAGAAAAACCCCCAACGTGAACGACAACCGAAGAGCAGCCATCTGTGTGGGAGTTTCTCTTTCCAAACGAAACTCGGAAACTTTTCCAACGAGTCAGCCAAGGAAAGGGAAACTCCATCACGAGTCACAGTGGGATCTGCCTGGAGAGTACGCTTCCTGCAAGGATCGGGGCTAAAACTGTTCCCCCAGCCGTCCCAGATGTCCGTCTGTCCACTGGTCCTGATCCTCCCTTTTAATAAACAGCGCAGCAAAAGCGTGGCGAGTAATTACAGAGCAAAGCAGAGCAGAACCACCTCGGGGGATAACCTGCAGTTGAGACAGGAACCAAACGCTGACCCTCCATGTGGGCTACAGGAGATCTCTGCGCAGGAAAGCAAATTGCAAGACACTGAAATCGGCGCTGTCACACTTAGAGGGCTCGGTAAATACAACTGTGAAATGTCTGTGGTGGTTTCAGCCACAGCTCAGACCCCACAGTCCTGCACTCGCTGCCCCCAACCCACTGAGATGGGGAGAGAAACTCACCAAAGGGCTGGTGGGTTGGGATGAGGACAGGGAGGGCTCACTCACCACTGATGGGCACGGGCAACACAGACTCCACTTGGGGAAGAAAAATCCATTTAATTCGTTCCCAATCAATCAGAGTAGGACAGTGAGACACAACAACCACATCTGACAGCACCTTCCCCCACCCCTCCCTTCTTCCCGGGCTCCCATCACTGTGCTCCCCATTTCTCTCCCTTCTCCCCCAGGGCACAGGGGACAGGGAATGGGGGTTCAGTCAGTTCACCTCTGCTGCTCTTCCCGACATGAGATCCCTCCCGTGGGGTAAAAGAGTCCAGGAACAAAGTGTTCCAACATGGGCTGCCCATGGAGTCATGGGCCTCTCTGGGCTCAGCTCCTGGCTCCAGCATGTGGACGTCCATGGGCTGGAGATGGGTCTCTGGTCCAGTGCACCTCCTCCCCCTGCTCTGGGGTCTCCTTGCTCATCCTGAGCTCTCAGTTCAGTCACAACTGCCCTGAGGCTCAGCTTTCTGCTCCGACATGGAGTCCTCCATGGCCTGCACGTGGGGATCTGCTCTGTCGCTGAACTTCCATGGGCTGCAGGGACCCCATTTATCCCCTCTACTCTTCTGCAATCCCAGTGTCTGAGGTTCTCTGTCTTCACCTTGCTTCCTCCTTCCTCCTGGCAACTCAAGCTCTCAAAGCTCTCTTCTTTGTTTAGGCCGATGGTCCTTTTTCTTCAAGTCAATCATCTCTCCTCATGCTTCTCTCTTCCTTTTCAAACCAGTCCTTCCCTTCATAAATACGGATTTGCAGAGGTGTTTCCCTATCACTTACTCAGCCTGGCCTCGAGGTGGGTCCTCCTTGGAGCCAGGGGAGCTTCCTGAACCTTCTCACAGGGGCCATCACTGTAGCCCCTTCCCCACTGCCAGAAACATCCCCTCACACACAAACCCAAGGAGCAGATCTTTATGCCAACTTCACATCTGTGCTAAACAAAGATTTGTAAAAATGGTGATCTGACCCTTGCAAAAGTCAGCTCTGTCCTTTGCTGCAGGGAACCCAGAGATGGCCTTCCCACCTCTGTAACCACAGGGACAGACCTTGGTTCAGCATCCAGCCTGCCAGACCACCCGGGGCTGAAGGCTCCCAGCCTGCTCCAAACCCAGCACATCTGCAAGCCACACCATCAGGCTAGAGCAGATGGAGTCTTGAATAAGGCTGCTCAGCTTCCATCCAGCTCCTTCCAGAGCACCTCCTCCACCACAACCAGAGACAGGACACTGCTGTGGACATACACAGTGTAGATGCACCTTTGGTCCAACCCAGGATGGCTATTTCACAGCGTCTCTACCAGCAGATTACAATATATGCCCACATATTTAAAGCATATTTCAACAACTTCAGCAAAAATTCACTGCTAGGAGATAGATTTTCCTACCAGAGTACTCAAAGCTCGAGGTGGACACCTCCTCACCTGCTGGAAAGAAAGCCTCCTTGCTTTCAGAAGAAAAGCTGACCCAGGGATGCCCCGAGATTCCTGTTCATTTCATAACAAACCGCTGTAAAAGGAAATTAAGCCAAATATTCACATGCTTAAGGCCATTTAAAGTAGAGACTGGCTTTCCTAATGTATCGGGGTTCTTCTGGCCTCTGAGAGGAAGAGACAGAGAGGAAGAGAAATACTTTTCAGGGAGAAAGCAGCAATAAGATAGGAGTTCCCCTGAAACAATTAGCAATATAAGGGGAAAAAAAAAAGCTTCCCTCCAAAAAAATCCAACCCCTAAAACAAAAAAAACCCTAACCCCCAAAACAAAAAAAACCCCAGCCACCCACAAACTTTCCCTAAGGAAAAGCTTCAAACTTATGAAATCTCTATCTATATCCAGAGGTCATCAGGGATTTGGCAAACACAGGTCCAATCGCTGCAGCAACACTGGGACACGTGCAAGACATCCCGCATCCCACACGGACTGGGGATCTGCAAATCGGTTCACAACAAGCAAGTCCCCAGGGAACCAGGGAAAACTGAGCAGCTAAAACAATCCTAATTTGCCAGCTGATACAGATGGTTTTTCAACAGGAAGATAATAACAGGTCCTAGGAAAACATAAGCTCCCCCTGGAGAGAAAAGGGTTGTTTCAGCACTTAATTGTTCCCAGTCTTCTCGGGAAGCCCAGCAGGAAATGGCAGAGACTTCCTCCACTGCATCAATTCTTTTATTCTTTAAATTAGATTCATTCCCTCTGGGAAGATTCCTGCTCTAGACAGTTGATGGGTGCTCTTACCTTGATTCTCATGGTGCTTCTACCCCAGTGACTGAAACAGTTTCATCCCCAGTTCTTTCACAAAGATACAGCTCCATTACCCGCAGGTAATATAGACCCACTCGGACTGAATGCAGCAAACATCTAAAATCCTGGTGCTACTTCCCCTCTTTCTTCTGATTTCCAAACATTCAGAAGAAAATTGAAACTCAACAATTTCACCCGGTTTTCTTAATGGAACTGTGTCAAAGCTGCCGTGCAACTGACTGCTATGGGGGAAAAAAAAGGAGGATGAAGCAAACCGCAGGAGTTGAGCTGCAGCAGCAAACAAACCATTTACATGCCAACACGTGGAGCCAAGTTTCATTTGTCAGAGGAGGAAGTATCAAAGGCTTTGAGCACAGTCATCCACTCCCTGGTGTCATCCTCAGACATCCGCTGCTCGCAGCATTAAGAGCTGACAGTAACAGAGTGTAAAAGAAGTGGTGGAAACGTCAGGGGAGATGCAAGAACAAGAAACGATCTCCGCACCTCTGACGCGTAGCTGTTCGTGTGAGAAACCAGTTGGAGATGCAGAACAGTGACAGCGAGGGGGGTATGGAGAGTTTGTCACTGGAGCAGCAGCTGGGGAGGAGCAGAGGGGACAGCAGCAGCACTGCCCCAGGACACCCCGAGTCCTTTCAGGGTACCTGAGGGGGGTACTCAAACACGGGGACAATAGTGCCTGTATCACCACAGAGCTCAACTCTCAGCCCCACGCACGGGCGCAACGGGACAGGGCAGCACGGCATGGACATACTCTTCCCACGGATGCTGCGGTCAAGGTAAGTTTGCCAATGGCTAACCCACTGCTCAGGTTGGCTGCATGGACCACCAGACCCTGAACAGCACTTGCCACCCACCCACTGTGGGTTAACCTCTGTGGCAGCCATTAGAAGGGAAAAAAGAGCAGCCCAGACTGAATTATCCACTGCAGCAAACACAACACTGTTCTCAGCCTGCGTTACCCAATCTCATGCTCTCACAACAGCGTCTCAAGCTATTTTTTCAAGTCAGCATTTAGCATTTTTGCTGGCTAATACAACATTTCCTCTCCCTTCCCCCAGCCTGAGTATTTGGTGAAACTGCTTCTTCTGCAAATTGCTCTGCAAATGCTGAACTTTTGCCAGTTAGACAGGGAAAGCCTTGACTAAAAATACACCACGTTTCAGAAAATAGACCCCTTCCCAGTACGATGAAGTAGTGGATGATGCATGCAAGCAGACCTGCCAGGAGAACACAACCTCCAGATTTGCATGAGAATCTCACCAAGCTCAACAGACAGACAGCTTCAACTGCTGTGACTTGTTCCATCTTAAAAGAAAAAAAAAAAAAAAAAAAAAAAGAGAGGGGGTGTGGAGGGGAAGAGAGGGTTGAGGGAAGAGGGAGGGTTGAGAATGCTGGGGTAAATCAAGTTTCCACCTGTTTTGGCAAAAAGAAAAGTGCCACCACCACCATCACTTGCCTCTATCCCCTGTGAGCTGAGCTGTTCCTAACCCACACGAGAGCACGAAGATGACACACAAGCTCCCTACACAGCCACTGCAGGAGGCGAAACCCCAGTACAGGAAATTCCCTGCAATTCAGGCGTGTAGGAGAATGATTTGGGCTCTTGCCACCTGAGTCACTGGAGTCTGGGGCACTGACTCAGTGCTGGGTCTCTCCGACTCAGACACACCTGCAACAGCTTGCTAGCAAATGGAGGCACTCCTACCTTCGCTGTTCCCCTTCTCATGACGGTTCTCCCTTTAAAAAGAGGTCTTTTACACTCAAAAATTAATTTCAGAAAAGGGAAGTCCAAGGAGGAGGCTAGCATGGCAAGCACAGGCAGTGCTCTACTAACCAGCTCTGCTCTGAGCTGTGAAGCAGCGAGCACGTCTGCTTGCACCGTGTGATAAACCCAGGAAACGGGTGGGAACAGCTCCACCCCGACTCCTACTCCTGCAGCGCATTCCCTGCACCGCCCAGACGGTCCTGGAGGAACCAGGTTTTCAAGAAAGATCGCTTTCCATAATGAATCCATTTCCCTTTTTTAGGGATCAAGAAAGCTTCATGCAGCGAGTTACGGTTACATCCCCCTACAATCAAACGGGCCGTTCAGGCAGGCCCAGTGCAAGGCAATGCCATTATGGGGCGAGACCCACCAGGGATGGACGTTTGCAGAAGGAGCTTCTTTTGCTCCATAAGCTCTTGCAGCAAGCTGAGGGCTCGAGCTCAGCGTGCCAGGCCAATCCCTCTTTGTACACTGACATTCCCAGGGCAGCATCCATCTACCCGCTTCTCATACCTCCCCTGAGCGACCACAAACAGCAAAATATTCCACTCCAGTTCCAGTGGCTGCACACACACCTCTGCTCAGCTGGGAACACAAATCCCAGTTAATAAAAAAGTAGCCTGGAACCCAGCCCTGTATTTTCTCCTCCTCAAAGTAATGCTGGAATTGAAATCGAGGTGCAAGCAGACCTGCGGGTAGCACAGCAAGGGGCACCACTGTTTCACAGAATTTCACAGGATTGCCCTGATTGGAAAAGCCCTTTAAGATCATCAAGTCCCATCATGAACCCACACTGACAAGTCCCCAACTAACCCATGTCCCTCAGCACTGTGTCTACACAACTCTTCAATCCCTCCAGGGATGGGGACTCCACCACTGCCCTGGGCAACCCCTTCCAATGCCTCAGAACCCTTTCGGCAAAGAAATTCTTCCTCACATCCCATCTCAACTGCCCTTGGTGCAGCTTGAGGCCATTTCCTCTTGTCCTGTCACTTGTTCCTTGGTTAAACAGACTGAAAGCATGTTTGGCACCTCGATGACTACAACCGACTCAAGCAATCCACTTACAGTGCCAAACCGTCACAGAGAGTGCAGACGAGGTTTTACAGCTGAGCACTGATGCCTTCAAGCAATAAATATATCCAATAACTCTGGCAAAAGGATGCACCGGGCAGCATGGCAGAGGCCCTGCTCCACTGCTTCTGAGAGCCATCAGCGGCAGAGCAGAGCAGCAATTACCCAGGGAGGAATAAGCTGCTACAGGCTGTTCTCGTTGTACATTAAGAAAACAACAGCAGATTTGTTCATGGTTGGATACCAACATGAAAACAGCTTCCTCCCACCCCACGTGGGACGGTGAGCAGACACACGCTACGGCAGAGCTACCAAAGGCCAGCAAAGGAGGAGGGAGCAGCAGCAGCGCACGCAGCCTTGGGCTTGAGAGGGATTCCCCAGCTGATGCTACAGGAAGGAAAAGGCTGAGCCTGCGTGAGCAAGGAGCACGGCTGCCCCGGAGCCACTCTGCAGCGACGCTGTGTTTCCCAGTGCTTTCCTCAGAGGGCTGGCAGCGAGGCTGAGTGCAGACCTTGGTGTTTGTTCTGCTTGGGTCTTGCCACAACACATCTAGGTGGAAAAAAACTCTTCCCCACTGAGTGGTCTCTCCCTCAGTATCTGCCAACCCACACCCATAACCCTGGACATGTCTCACTCCTGGACACACACAGACCCTCTCCTGCACGCCAGAAGCACAAACGTACCTGTTCAGAGCATCAGCTTCTCTTAGGACACTGACAAGGAGCCAGAAGACGATTCCCACGGGCACATGGGAACTGGCAAATCCTGTAAGAGTTAGAGAGAATGGCAATTAGTGACACTAATAAGAACTGGCTGGTGGAAGGGAAGGATGCCAAGGCAACCTCACGAAAGATGGGAGGGTGTTAGATCCCTGAACGCTCTCCTGCCTGGCCCTGAGACTGCAGCTGAGGTACCTGGCATGAGGCTGCCACGGAATTCTCCAAATCACAGAGGAAAGCCAAGGGAAAAGGCAAAGACAATGAGTCCCAGACCAAGGCTGCTCATCAGCAAAGCCTCCTCAGCAGTCTGTGCACTGAAGTTAACGCCCAAGCAGAGGAGCAGAAATGAGGCTGATAAATGGGATGGGAGCAGCCACCTGCACGGCTCCCCTACTCCTCCCCCTGAGATGCTGCAGGATCTCCGGCTCCACAGCACTTCTGCAATTTCTTCTGGTTCACAGAGCAGAGGAATCTCACCTGATGTCAGAGCCAGGCTGCTTCCAGTTTTTCAGCATTATTATTATTGATTCATCATTATGGCTTCATAATATAAATGGTTTTGTATTTCCCACCGATTGCTTTACAAAGCTTTTGTACATTCATCACACAAAAACACCTGAGCAACATCCGTGACAGAAGTCACCTCTGCAGGTTGCAGAAACACCTCAGTTGGCACCTTTGGTGCCCAATGCATGCTGAAGAAGAAGTATCAGCAAAAAAAGATGCTTTACTGGAAACAATTCTAAGCAGCTGTAAGGAGATGTTTTTCTGACGACACAACTGAAGTCACCACACCTAATCCAGTTTCACTCTTCCCATTCTGTTCTTGCAAGGGTTTGGGGACAGCAAGGAACACGGTGGATGAACACCCGTTCTCAAGCCCATTGTAACAGAGAAAGGATGTGGAAGTGGGGGGAAGTAAGGAAACAAGGTCGGACAACTTCTCCAGTCAAAGCACAAAACCAGCAAGGGGAAGGTACAGGATCTGCCTGACAACATCTCACAGATTTCCTGCCCACTGGACCTCGTTATGAACAGTGAGAAAACTTACTCATGCAGCACACTGGTTTACCTTGGACTGAGAAGAAGAGACTTGCTTGTTTTCCCTGCTCTCTGCGGGTGACTCACAGGTGTCAGCCACTGCCAGCTGGTATTTAAAGAAAACTCATAATCCATTCAGTCCCCCATTTTCCCTTTTCTCCTTTCCCATTATGGAAGGGCTGAAGGCATTTCTAAGGATGAAAACAACGCTGAAGACCACAAGACCACAGCGCAGACCTTGGACTCCAGCCTCAAGCAGAAATTTTCCATCACTATTTATAATGGCTCTCCCTGTTGCTTTACATTACCAGTCTAGCCAAAACACAAGAGTTATTTAGTGTGTTCTGTGCCTCCAGGAGGGTCTCCTGTTTTCCTTTTGAAGTCAGTAACTGGAGACCATTCTGCACTAGAACATAAAGTCTTTACAAAGAAATAACATGACAAATCCAACCTGGCCAATAATCTTCAGTGGCAGCTTATTTATAAAAGTACAGAAAGACAACTTTCCTTCCCCAGGAAGGAAATTCATACCTTTGCTTCACCTGGCTGACATCTAAAGGAGCTGCATTAGCTTTGTAGGACTTCATCTGCATGGGCTTCAACCCGCTCCTGCAGCAGGACTCAGCTCGGGGCTCTGCAGACCACCTTTTCTCCCTTCCTCCTGCGGCTCCTTTTTCCTCTTAACAACTTTCCCAACACGACTGCTGCTATGAGACAACATTGCAGAAACATCACAGGTAAAGCTCAAACTCCTCGCCTCCCGGTACTGCTGAGCAAGGCAAAGAGGGATGCTTGTAGCTTCTCTAAATGCTGCTGGATTTAATCAAACCCACATGAAGGTGGCCTGGCCTGCCTTCCCAAAGAAACCACAGCTCCCAGACAAAGCATTTTGTACTGCAGCCACCAGACATACTGGAAACACAGCTGGATGCCAGGGCATCAGCTCCCCGTTCCCAAACCCCCTTCTCCCAGTGCCCAGCAGTGTCACTTGCCCCAGGGCAAGACATGACCAAGCTCTGGGCAACGCAGAGCAGAGATGACACACTCATAACAGCAAATCTCCTCCGCTGCCTTCCTGCAGCTCCAACTTGTCCACCAAAATACCAAAGGAGAAGGAAGCATCACCAGATCAGGAGTGAAGGGTACAAGCAAAATGGTGGGGCACAGAAACAGGAGGGCTCTGCACAGCAGGAGCCACCAGAGAAGTCCCCCACGCCGTTAGCAGTCAAAGAGAAGGGTGGCACTGGTCAAAAGAGCAGGGACATGACCTTGGGGAACCTTGGCTTTGCTAATGCCCCTGTCACCAGCCCTAAAGAAAGAAACCCTACTTTGAAGCCCAAAGAAAAGAGAAGGCTCCGGGGAGATCTTATAGCGGCCTTCCAATACCTGAAGGGGCTACAAGAAAGCTGGGGAAGGACTTTTCATAAGGACAACTAATGACAAAACAAGGGGAAATGGGTTTAAGCTGAAAGAGGGGAGGTTTAGATGAGATATTAGGAAGAAGTTTTTCACTGTGAGGGTGGTGAGACACTGGAACAGGTTGCCCAAAGAAGTTGTGGATGCCCCCTCCCTGGAAGTGTTGAAGGCCAGGTTGGATGAGGCTTTGAGCAACCTGGTCTAGTGGAAGGTGTCCCTGCTGCTGGCAGGGGGGTTGGGACTGGATGAGCTTTAAGGTCCCTTCCAACCCAAACCAGTCTGGGATTCTATGATTCTATGATCCTGCCAGCTTTGAGAAATAACAAAGTTTTCTTAAGAGGCTTATGCTCATTTTCTCCCTCCCTCCTGTGATGACCAGCAATTTCAATCTCAAGCAAACAGCTCTGGCCCCCCCCACAACCAACAGCAAGGCTGTTAAACAGGAAGACACGTAACCCCCTTCGACACAAGCTCATACTATGAACTCCTCAGATACAGCTGGCACGTTGAGAGAGCTACCAAAAACATCATCAAGGCAACAACGTACGTGCAGCAAGCACCTAACACAACAGCTTTTCAGCCCCAGATGGGTCAGATGAATGTTTATAACAAGTCCAGGCAGGAAGATAAACCTAACTCATGCCTTCCAGCCAGAGGAGAACAGGACAGCAGGACTGTCCTGCTCCCTCCCATCAGGCCCTGGTCTGCCACGTATTTAAGCAGAGAAACCACAGAATCACAGATTTGGGGTTGGGTTGGAAGGGATCTTTTAAAGATCATCTAGTCCAACCCCCTGCCTTGGGCACAGACATATTGCACTAGACCAGGTTGCTCAAAGCCCCGTCCGACCTGACCTTGAACACTTCCAACTGAATGTGACAGGGCATCCACAGCTTCTCTGGGCAACCTGTTCCAGCGCGTCTCCACCCTCATCATAGAAAATTCCTCCCTTATATTCAATCTAATATCCTCCTTGATATGTTCAGCAGAAGATCTCACTGAAAAGCCGAGCTCAAAGTCCTCCTGGAGGGGTACCTCCCCTGAGTTAACTGGGAAGCTGAAGATTTTCAGCATATATATGAAGCCATCAGTCAGCAGTGCATCTCCAAGGACTCTACCAACCTTGCAGCATCCCAGAAATACACACTTTGCAATCCTTACCCCTCCTTTACAAGGTGGGAAACTGGGCTCGAAGCAGGACGTGCTGTACCACGGGCTACACGGCTGCTCTTCAGCAAGCTGTGTCCACTCTCGCAGGCTCATCAGCTTAACTAATCCAAAACTATCCTTTGCTGCCACAACAGACAGCCCTGCCTCTTCTCTCATCCCCCTCCTACACACCCCAGTCATCTCTACGTTTGTGGTAGCAACTATCATTTGCTTGATCCAACTGGAAGCCATCCCAGTAAGAAGAAAATAAAGGGGAAGGATTTCTGGCAGCCTGAGATCAGCTAAAGCTGATGGGAAGTACAACCTGAGAAAGATGGCACCGTGGTACATCTGGAAACGTAGATGAGGCTTTCAAGCTATGATGCTTCAAGCCATCATAGCTTTGTCTTTGCACAGGGGTAAGTCACTTAAAAACCACTTTAATGGCTCCATTCACTGCTGAACATGCCCAGCCACTCACTTTTCTAAAGATCCATCCAAAACAGTCTGGTGAAATGCTACCTGAGGTCTCCAAACTAGGCTGATGCACCCAAACAGCAACATACCGCAGCTCCGCCAGCCTCGCAGCTTACCAAGCAACAGCAGTAAAACAACATTTCTCCAAGAGGTTTGAGGTTTTGGGGGTTTTTTGGTGTGTTTTGCCATAGCTGAAGCATGTTCTCAAATGGTTTTCAGGAGAAGAGGAGCAAGGATAAGCATATGTGAAGGATCTAGCCAAAGCTCTTACGCAAAGCAGGCGGCAGGATGCTGAAAATAAATACATAAAGCCCTTTGCAGCACCAAAGTTCAAATCCATCTGGACATTTCTGAGGCTGTTACGACAGCCCATAGAAGGGATTTTCCAATTTCTTGCAGAGAAACCCTGGAAAATAAGGATGGAAAAACAGAAGCACAGGCTCAAACTCTAAACCAGCCCTTCATCCTGAGATGTGACCTCCTTGGTCCTGCATAGACACCACAGCCTGGCTTGTCCCCAGCATGGGGTGGGTGGAGAGGTCCCAACAGACCCAGTCACAGCTCAGGGTGCTGGAGGAGCCACCAGCACAAACCTTCACAGCCTGGCCAGCCACCCCACCTCCAAAACCAGCAAGAGCACCATCCCCACCTAAAAGAGCACGTGCCACGAAGCTGTGCTGGAGGGAGCTGAGGCACCAGCATCCCCCAGCCTGATGGAGGTCCCCACCCCAGCTCCGCACAGAGGTGAAGGAGGCAGAGCCAGCCCTTGTTTTTCTAAGTTTATGCAGCATTAGTCACACAGGCTCCTGACAAAGCTGCGCCGGGGCCCGCGGTCACACCAAAACCACCAACTCTCAACACAAACAGACGAGCAAAGTTCAAATTCTCACATTCAAGCCTCCTTCAAACACCCTTCTCAGAAATACCCAGAGCTGCTCCTCCACTTCATGCAGCTTTTTTTTTCCCCCCATCAGAAAAAGCACAAAGCTACTCAAACTGAGTTTCCATGGCATTAAAATCAACCACCCAGCCACACATCTCCAACTGCCCCATCCTCAGTTTTCCTGATAACTGTTACCAGACAGAGCACACACACACCCCAGAAATACCCCAAAGCATCCTGAAGAAAAACGTGGACTTTATTACAAAGCTCAAGCTTTCACCTTTGCAGAAAAATCATCTTAGTTCTAAAGAAAACAAACCAACCACAAGAGATTATTAATTCAGGTCAATTTTTACAAAGCAGAGTTTTTGAAGTGGGCGGCAACCAGCTGTAACCGCAGAGCTGATGACAGGTGGGACGCAAGAGCCGTTACGCCTGCACCATTTACGCCGGGGACCTTCCAGTTCCTTGCGTGCCACCTCCCAGCAGCGGGGACCTGGGGCAGAGCACGGCTCCTTGGCTGGCAGGGAAAAGCAGCTCATCGCACTCACCAAGGTGCGAGTGCCCACTGGTAACAGACAGAAGCAATGGCCATGACTCAAAAGCTGAGTTGCCAAAGCAAGAACCTCCCCAGGGGTCTCCTGGCCTGGGCTGCAGCTCTGCTTTCCCTGCTGGCTTTGCAGCACCAGAAGGAATCACTCTGCGACGCAACTGTTTGCTCATTTCTTAATATAATGTCTTATTTCAGAAGAAGAGGAGCTAAATCCATGCTCTGTCACCTCAAGCAGGATACCAGCTATCTCAATCTTCTCATTTCAAAGCCTGCCACTTCCAGCAGTTGGAGAAGATGGACTAACAGATTGTTTGAGCAACAAACTAAAGACCAGGGATGTACTTGCCAGTCAAGGGCTGCAGGGACATCACCCTTCCTGCCCAGCTCCTCTGGGATTGAGCCTCTCTGGGATGGACCTCTCCATCCATCCAGCTGCCTCCATGCCAGCTCCAGAACCCTGCAAGTGATAACTGCGAAATCCCCCAAGGAACAAACCACAGGAAGGGGTCAGTGGAGATCCAGCCGGCATCCATGCCCAAGTAAGAGAACAATAAGGGAAGAGATCCCTGTAAAATCCCAACAGATGACTTGGAAAACCATTTCCTTAGACACACAGAGGGCTGATGACAGTCCACCACTGCCAAAGAGGGGCAGAGACCCCACCCCCCCCCCA
>NW_010305021.1:0-413 GCF_000700745.2 Antrostomus carolinensis | reverse complement strand
TGGATAGAAAAGCTCTGGCTGCCACCGAGCCTCTGGCCTGAGAACTGGCACAGGAGAGGGCAGGACAGCAGCGATCTCCGTCCAGATCCTTGGATGTTAAAAGCACAGTGAGGACAACGCTGCAGGAAAGCGACCGACCTGTGCTCCCACCAGCCTGCAAAGGGCCAGAATGAACGAGGAGCTTTACAGCCTGAGCCCAAAGGCAACACACACACCTGCCGAACCGAGCTGAGCTGAGCCTGAGCCCGAGCCTGAGCCTGCCCCTCGTCTCGACACACACACCGCGCAATTTTCTCTACAGAAAGTGGATTACACTTTGAGAAGCAGCTAATCACATTTACACCTGTCAGCTGGAAAAAAGTTCAACCCCTTCAACGGTTCAGGTCACAGAATCACAGAATGTTGGGATTGGA
>NW_010305020.1:1046-6610 GCF_000700745.2 Antrostomus carolinensis | reverse complement strand
ATATATATCCTACTGCTCTGTAAATGAAAAGAAAGGTGATACCTGTAGGTCTTAGAAAGAGAATTAAGTAGGGAGCTGATGTTACAATACAGATGCAAAATAAATTCATGCTTCTAGAGAAAAATCTTGTGAAATTACCATGGCACCTTGGTATACAGTTATTACAAGGCAGTTAATATTGCATAATTTTAAGGACCACCAGGAAATTTGGCTTGCAGCACAGGGGAATTATAATAATAGCCTGATACGGTAAGCTTTGAAATTAAATAACTTCATGTGAATGCTTAACAGCCATAGAAAGCGCCTGCAAGATGGAGATGCGAGAGTAACAATGTCACTGGAAATGTTTAATGTGGATTTCACTGCCTATTTCTTACCTGAAAAAAAGTTTCAGGTAAGAATTTCAAGTTTTCACTAGATTTCCAGTTGAGCACAGACTGGAAGAACATCCCTGGAGGTGGTGTCCACGCTCCGCTATGAAGCGAGTCCTTTGCTTTTATTGCATATACCTGGGAAGAAAAAAAAAAAGCAGAACTAAAGTTGGTCACAACCAAAGAAAGAGAAAATAATTTACCCTAAAACTGTGGAGTTTTTCTTATTCATCAAATATACTGAAAAAAAAAAACCCCAAAAAAGTGTTTTGGGGTTGACTGCAGCAAAAAGCAATGTTTAATTTTTTGGTTCAACAACTGAATCAAATAATCAATTCTTCACATGAGCCAGCTGAACACCCATTGAAATCCTAAACCAGGAGGTTGTCATTGACAGCAAAGAGTTTGGATGAACTTCTCCTCACAGGGCTGAGTCTCATTCCCAGGGAATATTGATTTCTGTCATTTAGTTTTGATATTTCAAAAGGTGGCAAATTGTTTCCAGCTTGAAACTGACTCTGCAGGAACAAGCTTTTATTAAAGAAATATTTCCAGTGCAAATTTTTCACGTTATTACTTCATTTTCTGAAATAGGCTTCCAGGAGACGATGTCAAAAGTACAATTAAATGGTGCAGGACTGAGTCCTAATTGATGGTGACAATAATTAAAATGAATTCTTTCATGAAAGCTGATTTTTAATATTTTTTTTTCTTCTTTTTTCATCCCTCATCATGCTGTTTGGAAACAGACCATCCTAAAATGTCTTGAGTGTCCTGCTGTCACTATTTAGACAAGCATTTGTCAGTAGGTTCTTAATCTACACCAGTATTTCCAGGAGGCTTTTCACAGAACATCTTCCTCCAGTTATATTTAACTCTAATCTCTAACGCAGGGTCTTGCATTTCTTTTCACGCTTCTCTTTTTATTAACTCTTCAGATATATTCAGAAATCCTCTAATTTGCATTTAGCAATGACTTATGTCTTCAAGCATTAAAACGTGCATTTAAAAAACACTGAAGCTAATGTAGGAAACTGATAAAATACTATTAAAAGTTCCTGGTTTAAGTATACGTGATTTGAAAAATATGAATTTTTAAAAGAGCTATTTTTACAAAAGGAAAAAATGTTCTTGAAAATTCCATCTCTTCTTTTTTTTTTTTTTTAATCTTTTAGGAATTAAAAGTTCAGAAGATTAGAAAAAAAAAGACACGTCCAAAGCTGGGTAGGACATGCAGTGAACTGTCACCAGAACGATGACGTTTATTTGAGCCCTTCAGAATGGAAAAAAAAAATAAAATTAACTTCAGGTTTTTGTTGGTTTTTTTAAATAAGGTCTAGTACTGAACACCCACGTTGTTCTAAAGGAACTTGATGGAGGTGGCCAGAATCAAAAGATGTTCCCGATGACTCGCTAACACAGCAGGGACACCTTCCACTAGACCAGGTTGCTCAAAGCCTCATCCAACCTGGCCGAGAACACTTCCAGGGAGGAGCAGCCACAGCTTCTCTGGCCAACCTGGGACACTGGCTCACCACCCTCACACCAAACAATTCCTTCCTCACATCTCATCTCCATCTCCCCTCTGCCACTTTCAAGCCATCACCCCTTGTTCTGTCACTCCCTGCCCTTGGCCAAAGTCCCTCCCCAGCCTTCCTGGAGCCCCTTCAGGTACTGGGAGGCCACTAGAAGGTCTCCTCTTCTCTTCACAGGGCAGAGAGGGATTGATGGGTTCATGCCAACCCCAAACTGCATTACAGCAAAACACCAGAGTCAGACCTGAAGCAAAACCCAAGGTCCAAACGCTTCTAAACGTTAAATGAGCTCAACTCATCATCCAAGTGCAACAGCAAAACGTTGCTCAGATCTGAAAGTCTGCGAAACGAGAGGGAGCTCTGGAGGAAGGAAGAGCTGATCTGGTTTCTAGCCCTCTCCTGACCTCGTGCAAAAGTGACTCAGGCAGCTTGGCCTGAACGTTTGACAAACACGATTCAGGGAAGCCCAGACTGTGGTCGGTTGGAAGGGACCCACCAGGAGGATCCAGTCCAGCTCCTGCCTTTCAACGGACTACAAGAAATTTCCAGCATCTTCCAAACACGTCACCACAGCAGCACTCTGTATTCTCCTCACCTGCGCTTTTGCCCTTCAGGTTCCAAGTGTTTTATGATTAAATTTTGGTGTAAAACATGATAATAAACAATAAGTAGAAACATTTTCCATCCTAAAGATATCAAAGATGGAAAAATATGATTGTTTCCATTTTTCTAGCGTGGAAAGTGAGGCACTCATTCCTTGCCCAAGGTGACTTTGCTCAGTAAAAGATACTGCAGCAAGAGAAAGAGCAAATCAATTTAATGTTTTGATGGTTGGTTTGCCCTTTTTATTTTATTTTATTATTTTTTACTTTTAAAAAAGCACTCTGGTGGGAAAATGCAGCTTCGGAAAAGTGAAAATGAGTGCAAATATAACGTGAATCTGAAAGGCTTGGCTCTGGCACATCAATTTGTGGCTGTGACACAACAGCAGACGAGTGATCAGTTTGTGTGTGGATAATTACAATGAGTCTAGCCTACAGGAAAACAAAAAATGTCTTTATGCAAGAGTTCTCTGGCCACAGCGGAAGCACTCGGATGTTGCGGTGATGGAAAAGCTAACAGACAGAATAAGCACTCGAGAGAGCTGGCCAGAGAGCGGCATGCGACAGCACAGAGAGCCTGACGTGCCCTGAGCTGCTCCCATCACCCAGTTGCTCCCAGTGAGGATCCAGCCGGCAATGACAGCAAAGCCACCGCGCAGCCGGCGAGAACCGCTGGCAACATCTGGCTTTGTTTATTCAACGGGCCGAGGGCAAAAGCAGGTTCTGACAGAGCCAGGTCACTGCCTTGTCCCCATGGAACAGAGTGACTGAAAGTGGCAGTGCCACCATATTGTGGTGGTTTCCCTTGGCTGGCACTGGGCTGGCACTGGGCTGGTACTGGGCTGGCAGCCAAACCCAGCCGCTCGCTCACTGCCCCCACCCAGGGGATAGGGGAGAGAATTGGGGGGCAAGGGGAAGGAGACTCCGAGGGGGAGAGAAGAACCATTTAATTATGGAAATAAAAGAAAACTTAACATAATACTGATATGACTTAACATAATAATCTTGGGCTTGTCCTGTGCAGGGACAGGAGCTGGACTCCATGATCCTTGTGGGTCCCTCCCAGCTCACAACATTCTGGGATTCTAGGATTCTGTGGTTTTATTTTTGTTGGCTGGAACTTGCCAATGCAAAGCAGCAGCTTGGTGGCCACAGGTCCCAGCCAGCTCCCTGAAAGCAGCCGTTGCTGAAGTAAGAGGATCATGTCCTCGGGAGCACGGAAAATGAGCCAGTGAGAGGTTCACTGTCCTCCCTTCCTCTCTCTGTCTCAGCTCTCTTTTTGCCTTGTCCTGATGGATTTTGCAAACCCGCGGGCTCCTCTCCCTCAGGGTGGCGGGGAGGAGGAGGAGGACATGGGAAGGGGCTGCGTCAGTTGCCATCACCTCTCTTCCATTTCACACATGCATTGAATTGGATTTCTTATCCGAGCAGCAGAAAGCGTGTGGAGAGCTTTCCGTCAGCAGTATATAAATAAAACTGGATCAGAATAGATCGGATTGTTGCTTCTTACATCCGCTTCCCTATTTTGTTTTTGACAGGTCCCCACACCCACACACACGCTCCTTGCTCAGACTCAGCTAGATCTGCTTTTTTGGCTGCTTTGAGATTTTAGCAGGATTTTGCATTTCACAGAATCCCAGAATGGTTTGGGTTGGGAGGGACCTTAAAGCTCCTCCAGTCCCAACCCCCCTGCCAGCAGCAGGGACACCTTCCACTAGACCAGGTTGCTCAAAGCCTCATCCAGCCTGGCCAAGAACACTTCCAGGGAGGAGCAGCCACAGCTTCTCTGCCCAACCTGGGACACTGGCTCACCACCCTCACACCAAACAATTTCTTCCTCACATCTCATCTCCATCTCCCCTCTGCCACTTTCAAGCCATCACCCCTTGTTCTCTCACTCCCTGCCCTTGGCCAAAGTCCCTCCCCACCCTTCCTGGAGCCCCTTCAGGTACTGGGAGGCCACTAGAAGGTCTCCCCAGAGCCTTCTCCAGGCTGAACAGCCCCACACCGAGTTGAACACGCAGCAGCAGGTCCTGATGTCTTCAAGCACATTCACCGTTAGAAGAGGTTTGCCTCATTTTTTTCCCCTTGTGCGCTGTTTTTAATGCCACGTATCAATCACAAATGTTCCCTGCGTGCGTTCAAAATCCAGCATTTACTATTCAAATACCATTAAGCAGCTAGCAAAACCAGGACAAACTGTTTAAATAAAGTCTTGAGGAATTGTTTCTGATCCTAAAGTGGATGAGCATGCAAATACCTCTGTCACGTGTAACATACAATCCTTTAAAATGTGGTTTTAATATTTAAAGATGCACTCCTGAAATTCACTTCCCATGAAAATTCATTCTGGAATTTGTTCTGAGTTGCCTGAATGTGCACACAAAGGGGAGTAGAAAAGGGACAGAAGAGCCAACTAGCAGAACATAGTTTAAAAAAAAAACAAAAACAAACTAAGAAAATTTGCTGTATTATGAAGTAAATCTCTAAATTGCCAAACTCTAAACACAAGCAATGGAAAGAAAACAAGTGTATGAGTCAGAGATTCCCCCTTTTGATTGCCACGCTCCGTCACAGAGATGTGGAAGCTGAGAAGCCACCAGCAGCCGGGCTGAACATGGAAACAAAAACAACATCAGTGGGATTTTGTCTCAGACTGTGACTCTGCAATGTGTGGGCAGGGATAAAGCCCAGAGCTGTGCCAGCACCACCGGCTCTTCCTGTTCACAGTGGGCACAGCTCACAGACCCGCTGCTCTCCCCCTGCACACCCAGCCCTGGGAGCCCAGCACCTCCCTGGCCAGGCAGCCGGCAGCGCTCCCAGGGGCCTCGGCAGGGTCGCTGGGCTGCCTGTGCCCTGTCATCATCGGATCCCAGAATGTTGTGAGCTGGGAGGGACGCACAAGGACCACGGAGTCCAACTCCTGTCCCTGCACAGGACAAGCCCAACATTCACACCATGTCCCTGAGGGCACATGGTGGCCAAATGCTGCTGGAATCTTGTCAGGCTTGGTGCCATGAGCACCTCCCTGGGGAGCCTGTGCCAGTGCTCCACCA
>NW_010305020.1:0-976 GCF_000700745.2 Antrostomus carolinensis | reverse complement strand
TCCTGGCATTCGTTGGTGGCCAGAGAGAAGAGATCAGCGCCTGCCCCTCCTCTGCCCCTTGGGAGGAAGTTCTAGACCCCCATGAGATCTCCTCTCAGTCTCCTCTTCTCCAGGCTGAACAAACCAAGTGACTTCAGCCTTGAAAGAATAAACCCTGAGAAATTAAAAGACTGAGATATCCCTTAGTTGCTTGAAAGATTTATACATCCCTTAGTTACTTGCTTGTTACAAAACTTAGAAGATTAAGACATCACCCAGCTGCTGTAACACATCCATCCTCACAAGCTACTGACAGTGGTGCTCGTCGCCCAGCTGTGTGCGCAGATCATTAAACTTACTCCTGCTCTTCTCAGCCCCCGAGAACACAGTGGCCTCGGGACCTCTGCAGATGTTCTCCCACAGCGTTGTCAGGGGGGTCTGAGCTCAGGGAAGAACAGAGAGATAAAGAGTTGTGACTGAACATTCTCCAAGGGATATTGTCCTAAACGCAGGAGTGAGATGCCATTGAGCAAGGTCCAAGAGGAAATCAATCAGGGGACATGGTGATAAAGCCAGCGACTGATGACCACCCACCCATTGTACTGCGGAAGAACAGAGAGATAAAGAGTTGTGACTGAACATTCTCCAAGGGATATTGTCCTAAACGCAGGAGTGAGATGCCATTGAGCAAGGTCCAAGAGGAAATCAATCAGGGGACATGGTGATAAAGCCAGCGACTGATGACCACCCACTCATTGTACTGCGCAAGAGTGAAGGACATTTACATATGCTAAATAGCAATGAATATGCATGTATTAAGTCTATATAATGTGTGCTGAAACAAAGACACAGACACACACACCTTGGGGGAGCGATCTCCGTGTGTGGCCAGCGGTGTAATAAAGAATAACTGTTTTCTAAACTCCAAAACGAGTTTTAGAGAGTTTTTTGACCGGCGTTCTCGGTATCAGCCTCTCCTCATACAGCTTCCCCTCTA
>NW_010305019.1:0-532 GCF_000700745.2 Antrostomus carolinensis | reverse complement strand
GGTGGCAGATGGAGCATCTCCCTGTCCCGCAGTGGGGATCTGGGGGGGATCCACAGTGACATAAAAACTCCCCAGGGAACTTCCCACTTTACTCAGGGGCTGCATCCTCCCAGCTTCGCCGGCACGAAGTCAGGGGTCTGTGCCACCTTGTTCCCCTTCCCCACGGCAGCCCCCCGGCTTTGTCTGGCATGCGGCGGGTGGCTGCGGCTGGGCTCGGTCCCCTTGCAGGATACTGCAGAAGGATTTACTGTATTGCAGCTTGTGCTGGCTGCAGCCCAGCGCACAATAGATTAGCTGTAGCCCAGGGCAGCACGTTGCGGGGGGAAGGAAGGTGGGATTCGTTGGGATGCAGATTGCAGGGTGTTTGCTGCAGTATCCTGCAGGATCCGGTCACTCGCTCAGGACCCCCCCACCCCACCCCCCATCATCCTGTATCCCATTGGATTTGAGGGGTTCATGCATCCCCTCCCTGTCCCCGCGTTGTCACCTTCACCCAGTTTCATGGTATGGATGTTTGTTATGGCTGGGGGGA
>NW_010305018.1:0-769 GCF_000700745.2 Antrostomus carolinensis | reverse complement strand
TTACATAAAAACCCCTTAAAAAAAGGAAAAAGAGGGTCTGTGCTCCCTTGTGTTTGATAAGAACACCCCCCCACACACACCTCATACTCCTGAAACCCGCTTCTTTTCTCCTGTTTTTGTTTTCTGAGGGGCTGTGCTTGTTTCCTGCTTTTCAAGCCTTTTTTTAATTAAAAAACCCCTTAAAAAAATAGGGTCTGTGCTCTCCTGTTTTATTAAAAGAAGAGTGTTCCCCATCACCTAATATATTGCTAAAAACCACTTTTTTTCCCTTTTAAATTTTTTTGGGAGGGGCTGTGTTTGTTCTCTGTTCCTCAAGCTTTATTTTTTTTTAGAGATGATCATCCCCCTTTAACGCCTTTTTTTTTTCAATAGGAGATAATTCATCCTTTCCTAAATAACTTTTTCCTGGCATGATTGCTCCTTTTTAATTCTTTTATTTTATTTTCTCCCCCAGGAGGGTGATTGCTCCCTCTTAGGCACATATTTTTTATTTATTAGTAAAGCAGGATGATTACCCAATTGAAGCATTTTTTATCTAGGGGAGTGAGGTCTTAACCCCCCCGTTATTTTTAGGGGGGAAGCAGGGTTATTGCCTTCACTTCACTGTTTTTGGGGGGATGATGTGACATGAAAGTTCCCCCTCTTCCCCCCCATGACTTGTGGAGGGGAGATGATTTTTTATCTTAAATATTTGGGTTAGGAAATATTTTTCTACCCAGTTTATTTTTTATTTGGGAAGAGGAAGGAGGGATTTTTTTCTTCTATTATT
>NW_010305017.1:0-2169 GCF_000700745.2 Antrostomus carolinensis | reverse complement strand
TATCATTATTATCATTATTATTATCATTATTTTATCAGAGGGAATGGAAATAGACATTTCTCGCCCAGCCGAGTCGAGGTTTGGGGTCGGAGCCGGTGCCGGCTGCAAGTTTGTGGAGCCCCGGGGAGGACGGGGCGGCTCGGGAAGGGGGGGAGGGGGGGGGCGGGGGGGGCCCCCCCCGTTACAAACCGCTGCTTGCCGGGGCTGCCTTCCCTCCTGCTCAGCCCACATCCTTTCCTCGCTCCCCGCCTTTTGGAGAAAAAAAACCCGTAATCGTGACATAACCGGTACCCGATTCCTGAGGCTTTGCCCACCTTGGGGCGGGGGGTCAATGTGATAAATCGGTTCTGCGGAGAAACGGGGGTTACTTTTCCGAGCTGAGCTAAATGCGCTATTTACTCGTTTATGCAAAAGACGCGCTGAATTAAGCGCAGTTATTTATTTCTAGGGGCTGGTTAAACAGCAGAAATCCCGTCGCCGGAGAGCTCGGGAAGATTTTCTGAAGACAGAGGGAAACTCTTATTAATTCTTCGCGGGGTGAGGGGAAGGAGGGAATTAAAACTAAGGATTTTTCGTCGAAGCAATCACAAAATCTCCCGTGCTTAATAGCTCAGCGAGTAGAAAGGCGAGAGACAATGGTGCCATCGCGGTCGGCGGGGTTGGGATTTTGTGCCTGGGCTGCAAGCGACAATTCAGAAACAACCGAGGAGACGCGCTGCCCACCCCCCCGAGGATCACAGCCCCCCCGGCACACGGGGGACCCTTCCCCGCTGTGTTAAACGACGAACCCTGCAAAGTTTCCCTCCGATTTGAGCAGAATTTTGCACCTCGGGGTTGAAGTTTGTCCCCCAGATGCTGCGAGCTACAGGTCTGCGGGACTGCTCCCAGCCAGGCTTTGGGGTGTGAGGGGGGGTTCCACGGAGGGTCGCTGAATTTTGGGAAGCATCGCCTGCGTGGTCCCCCCCGTCCCTCCTTTCAACTCGTTGTGATTAGCGGAGTAGGGAAGTAGGTTGCAAACTCGAGGGAGAGGGGGGTCTCTTTGCAGAGTAACCCCTAAAAAAATCAAGGAGGGCGATTCTCCGTTGGCTTTGCGGGGTGGTGACCTGGCCACGGCCCTTCCGAAAAACACGCAGGAAAAGCGATGACGGCAATCAAAGCGCCGAGTTTCGCTCAATCAGTTTCCCGGCCAGAAGCGGGTGGTTATTAATTCGAGGGTGCGGGGGAAAGGCACTGCGAGGGGCTCCCTCCTTCCTGGGGAGCAAGCGGGACTTTGGCGGAGGGAGGGTTGGAATAGATTTAAATAGATTCAGCCCCTGTCTCTCTTTCCCGGGACTATCACTTGGTTCCCCATAACCTTTGGAAAAAAAAAACCCACGACAATCCAAACCAAACCAAACCAAAAAACTACCCATATATATACTATGAAAATAAATACAAGAAAATGGCACTTGGACTATTCTGGTGTCCTGAGCCAGACCGACCCCCAACCCCCCCCCCTTTTTTTTTTGGTTAGAATTTGTACAAAATATCAAGCTCAAATTAAAAGGTCCTCTCCCCCCTTCTTATTCTTTCTTGCTCCCTTAATTCCTGTCTAAACGGTTTTGCTCTGGGAGAAGAAATCTTTTCTATAGGAGGGAGAGAGGGAAAAAAAAACCTTCAAGAAGAGAAGGGTATTATTGTTTTAATCCTCTTACCCGCAGTCATTTTAAAACAGGGTGTTTTGGAGCCTGAAATGGCGTCTCGTCTCCCAATCCCATCCTAAATCCTCCTGGGCTGGGAGAGAATCTAAAGGCAAGGAGCTGGCATCTATTAGCAATCTCTCTAAAGGCTTTAAACTGCTCTTTCTGCTGCGAAGGCATGGCAAAGCTGAAAAGCAAACATAACCACCGCTCCAGTTAGCGAGCTCTGCCAGATCGCCAGCCCGACCGCTGGACGGGAAGGTACCTGCGAAAATCCCACAGAGAAAGAAAAGGAGAGGAAAAGCTGGTTTTCCTCTTTTTACATCTAAAAAAGAAAATCCTGGGGGAAAGAAAAAAAAAAAAAAAAAAAGCGGGGTGGGCTGCATTAACTGGTCGCCCCCTCTCCCCTGCAGCCCCCCGGCCTCCCCTCCTTGCCCGCTCTCCCTCCCCGTGAGCACCCAGAGCGGAGCTTTCCCGACGGGATGAGCTG